>NC_057361.1:45657988-45957988 GCF_016509475.1 Prionailurus bengalensis
GCCTGCTGCTATGCAGCCTGCGAGTTCACTAGATGAAGTCTTGAGAGCACTGCTGCCCACCCTAGGTGTCCTTATGATGGGCCAACCTCTTCTCTTTCTTTCTCTCATTCATCATGGGTATCTCATTTTAAGCAGCAAGTGAAGTAATTTAACGACTGAGAAGAAAGTTTTTTGTGTGTCATTAGTACAAACACCTCAAAACCTGCAGGAGTTACCATGGGGCACACGTGTTCCTGTGGGTTTAAAGGGAGATTATCCAGGAACCCTCCCCCGCCCCAGTGATACCCTTTCAGTAACCCACAACAAAGCAACAACAGGTGTCAGGTGACCTTTTATTCGGCATTCCATAACATTAATGAGAGCCCCTCTTAATAGGTGTGTGGTGCTCTTGTACAAGCTGGTCACGTAGCACTTATCTGGGGAGTGAGAGAATACAAACCAACCAACCAACCAACCAAGGAATAAGCAAATTAGTGGGCTGTTAGGAAGAAAATAACCCAGGTCCTAGGCCAGGAACAACCTACTTTACACAAGGTGGTCACGGAGAGCCTCTCTGAGGAGGCAATAATGGAGCAGAAACCAGAAGGTTAGAAGGAACCCACCATGTAAGGATCCAGGGAGAGACTCTTCCAGGCAGAGACAACTGTGATCACCAATGTCCTAAGGAGGGAAGAAGCATGTGCAAGGAACGGGAGTAGGCCAGAGTTACTGCCGTGAAGACAAGAGATGAGCAGTTTATTTGGATACGAAAACAGTAGCAGTAGATGAGCACAGAACGGGATGGATACAGGATGTTTTCAGAAGATCGAATCCAGAGGACGTGGTGCTGGGTTGCAGTGGAGACCAAAGGAACACGTCACATGAAGAGGCGTGCTTGGGACATGTTAAGTGTCTGCTCCCTTCTGGTCATCCAGCAAAGACACAGACAAATGTGGATCTCAGGGGACAGGTTGATGCGTGAGGTACGAACGTGGGAGGTCCCGTTGTGTCCATGCTCTGTGCTGGCACCAAGGATGAAACAACCCACAGAGAGAGTGTAGATGGGAAGGGCCCTGTTAAAAGCCCTGTGGAATAGGGAGTGAGCAATAAACACTGACAAGGAGCACAGTGGCCACTGGGGTTGCGAGAACATCACCCAAAGAGTAAATTTTCAAATAGGCCAAAATACAAATTAGAAGAAAGGGAGGGAGGGACATTTTCAAGAACCAGGCAATTGTTAAGTGTACCAGAGCTATCTGAGAGGTACAGTAGGTTGAGGAGAGGACATCGTCAAAGGGATTCACTGGTGCCCTTGACAGCTGTTTTCATTTGGGGGGCAGGCTGATAGAAGCTGGACTGGAGAAGTTAGCAAAAAAAAAAAAAAAAAAAAAAGTTACAGAACAAGGGAAGACTTGCTGTTTACAGCAAGCGAAATGTGGCAGTGTCTCAGAAAGATATGGGATAAGGGATGGCTTTACGTTTTACTGCCTCTTGTGTCATAGATAACAGAATGATGGAGAAATAAATGGATAGGTGATCATTGGAATCATTGCAAAGTCCTACTCCTCCTCCAGAAGATGGGCATGGGATCCAGGTGAAGGGCCTGGCCTCAGGTAGGATAAGGTCCTTTATTCCACAGGGATAGCAGAGATACAGGTGCAGATCAGGTGTTGCTGTGAAGTGGTGAGAGTTCCTGTCTGATAACTGCTCTTTTTTCTTTTCTTCTTCTTCTTCTTCTTCTTCTTCTTCTTCTTTTTAACGTATTACCATTGAACTTCTTGAGAAGCGTGGGTCATGGAGCACTAGAAGGTTACTGCAGATAGAGAAAAGATACAGGTCAGGAGGTTGCAGGATTTCGTCTTTATTAGGGTGTACCAGGAGAGGAGAGAGGAAGGAGCAAAGACCTGTTTTGCGCGGGACAATTTATAGCCCCTTAAGCTGGCCTAATAGAATGTGGCATGACCTAGTGGCCATGGAACCGGGGGTTCCCTAAAGGGCTTAATGCCTAGGCTGTAGACGCAGTAGAGGGAGGGGGCTGGAGAACAGGCCTTTTGGGGGTGATGAGAGAGAGGAATGCTAGACAGCGACTCCAGGGAGGGGAGCGGGGTTCCTGATGTCCAGGGTCCAAGGCAGGTCCACGGGCAGCTGGATATTCGTGTTGGGGAGAACAACCCTGAGGACGGAGAGGACCGGGGGTGGCCGGTTCGTCTTCTAGGGCCTTGATAGGCCTGGAGGCAGCAGGGGAGGGAGGGCTGAGAGGAGGATAGCAACTGTGCCTTGGGACCAACGTTCACAGGCTGGAGTGGGCAGAACAATGACCAGGGGATTCGGACACGCCTCGCCCAAAGGACGGTCTGAGAGTCCGGGGATCGAGGAATAGCAGCCGGATAACAGGGGTTTGGGGCCTTGGACGAGTATGGAAACCGTCTTCAGAGCTGGGCACACAGACTGGCAAGGACCTCACTCAGTCGCCGGAACCAGGCTCAGACCCTCACAATTGGAACGCATCCCGAAGCCCTGCCTTTTCCTCTACCGGGCGCCGGAACTTCCGGACGCGGGCCTTCCTGCTTCTGTTGGCTTAGTTCCGGGGCGGGACCATAGAAGGCTATTGTGCCGAAGACCGTTCGGCCGGGCCACTTCGATTGTACCGCAGCCTTCGCTCCCCCTCAGCAGCATTCCTCTTTGCCACCTCAGCTATGATCTGCAGGGCTCTTTACAGGCGAACAGAGGAAACGATGGATTTTCCTTTGTGATGTGTGTCGTTCCGTTTCTCTGGCCAGTAGGTGGCAGTGTTGCGCACTGTACCAGTTCGGACCACCTCTTCCCCCGCCTTCCGAGTTTGAAAAAACTCAGAGCTGCCTTCTTTTTAAAACAACAACAACAACAACAACAACAACAACAACAACAAAACAAAAACAGGACCTTCCTTTTACGCATGCGCGCTTTTGGCTGCCCTGGCTGGAAATAGGTTTTTTCTACGTGTTAGGGACCCAATAAAACATGCAGCCCTGGCATAAAATCTTTCTACCTTTCAACTTGCTTTTCTTAAACTGCTGCCGAGGTTCTTCACCAACTTGGATGTCTGCGTCTCTAAGTCGTCTGCTTTTTGGCTTTTCTCCACACGTAGTGATTACCAGGCGCGGAGGGGAAGCGGTACTGGCGGGGGGGGGGGGGGGTTCTTAATTAAAGAGTACAAAGATACAGGTCGGATGATGAAAATTTTGGAAATGGATGATACTGGCGATAGTTGCACAACAGTGTGAACTTCCTGATGGAACCAATCGATGCTCATTTAAACATGCTTAACATGGTACATTTTATGTGATCGGTTTTAGTACCACAAAAGGGAGAGGACACAGGTGACATAGGATAGAGTTTGTCCTAAATAAGTAGTTACACAAATAGGTGGAAATGAAATGCGGATTTCAAATAAGCCGTGAAAGAACCGGTAGATAACTACTGAAAAGGTACATTGCCCCTCTTGCCTTGCTTGATCTGGGTTGGCCTGCATTCCCTCCTCATTGTCTCATCAGGTCTCCCCCTTGGTACCTATTGCCTCAGTCAGTGTGCTGCTCTGGGCTGGAAGCAGTGCTCCTCTGTATCCACGTGTGCGTGTGTAACAAGCACATTTACTGACAGTCAGGACCCTTTCTCTATGGGTGGCCTCCCACGATACATCCTGTGGTTTAGTTTCTACTCCCTTTTGTGGCTTGGGCTTTTTTCCTCTTGAGTCAGATGGATGAAGCTTCAGTTACCCTGGTAACCATTTTTCTCTTTTTAAATCATCTCAACGTCTCATCACAAAAAGACAAGGAGAGGGAGACAAGTGCTTTCCCATCTATCCTGGACCTTCAGGCAAGCTGACGCCTGAGACTGAGTGACCCAGTGAGGAGCTGCAGAAGAATGTTGCCATGACAACAGAATGGCTCACCCCCTTCCAGCACACAGCCCCTTCTCCCTCCCTCTCACTGCCTGATAGATCTCACTTCAGAATGGGAATGTGCTTTGGCTAGGACTGAAGGGATGGGTGTATCGTAGAGGATGGAAGGAGAGAGGTATAATCCTGAGATGCCTTCAGAAGGAACTGGGGGAGGAACCACAGCCCCCCAAAAAAGCATCCTGCACAACAGTGAGGTCCCAGAAGGCTACGGAAGCAATGAAAGCAGAGTAGCTCTAATGTGTTTGTGATTTTCTCCAGCCCTAAAGGATGCTACAGCATTTTATGCATGGCTCAGGCCCTGGAAAAAGGGGCCTGTGTTGTTAAAGGAGAATGGAGCCTGGCATCACTCGTGGAGGGCATGACAGACTTGAGAAGGACCTGCTCACCTCAGTGACAGCTCTTATGAGTTACTCCGCTGTGTCTGTCTGGTCTGCTCTTCCTTCTGTGCTCTGCTTTGGGGGTCCATTTCTGGGACATGAAACGTTGTCCTAGTTAAAGGAGAGGACAAGGCAAGGATGCCCCATCCTCCTCTAACATGGACTGATTGGAGGGTGGACAGAGCAGGGGCCTGTGGGGATGGTGAGCTGGGATCACAGATTCACCAGTGCTCCTCAGACCACAAGGGCACGGTGGGTAATTGATTCTCTCTGGCTGATGTGATCTTCATGATTATTCACTCTCAGGACTACACAGAAAAGGAGCAAAAACCCCACTGAATTCATTGATGATCTGCTAAGCATCTTTGATATCAATCATGTGACTGGTCTAGCTGAGGAAGTGCTCAGTCGCTCAGATTTCCACCACACCTTCCTTCTTGCCTCCAAGTGGGGAAGGTGTATGTGTGGCTTACAAGTCTCCCCGGGTGGTGCTGGGATGGGGTGTATGAAATCCTTATGTTGCTCACAGTGTCCCGGGTGGTTTCTGAGGGAAGGAGGACTCTTGTGTCCCTGGTCCACCTGGTGAAGTGACCTGCACCACCTTGCATGTGGCTGGTGAAACCTGCTTTTTCCTCTCTCCTCTTGGCCAGTACCTGCTGCTTCCTGGCTGACCCAGCCTCAGCTCACCTGTGTTGGCATGTGGAGACCTCTTGGATTCTTGGTCTCAACGTCCATCACTTCTGTGGGAAGGGCTGTTGCTCCACAGCCTCAGCTGCAGGGTCTAGTCCTTTGCCTATTTAGACCTCATTCATGGACCCTTTCATGTGGCCTCAGTCACTTTCCACATTTCCTCTACTGGGAATGCAGCCCCTGAGGTGAGACAGCACAGCGGGAGCCAAGATCAGCTCCAGAAAGCTAAGTTCCTAAACTTCAGCCATCCCTCTGCCCAAAGAGACTGCTGGGTCAGCCTGCAAAGTGAACTCCTCTGAGTCCCAAACGCAAATCGGTGCAAAATCCTTTCCTCCACTTGTCTGATACATCTCACTTGTCCCCTCCCATTCAGGGGAGTCTGACCTGAGAGCCTTACCTCCATCGGCCACCTCTTTGTGTCATGTACTCCTCCAATACTGGGAGACAACATTCATCTTTGCTTGACCTTCATGCTGACAAGACTCGTATATAGTATATCCAGATCCCAAAGGGAAAGCTTTAGGATTTGCTTTTTTTGTTTCTTATTTTTATTAAGCAAAAAGGGATTGGCTAGCTGAGAAAGAAACATAAAAGAGAGGATTACCAATCATGAACCCTTGTGCCATCGTCAGCAGGGACGATCCATAAAAATAAACTCAGAGTTCGAAGACAGACACCATGTTTTAAAAGGTTCCTAGGAGATGCTTGTCAGCAATTGTAACGTCAGTACCCAGAGAGCTTCAATCCTAAGTCTTCTGCTCCCACCAGTGCCTGGTAACTATTAAGGATACTCAGGCAGCAGAGATGAACTTACCCAAAGCCTGTGATGTCTTCCAGGAGTTCTGGGGCAAACCCGGGTGTGTCTTCCTAGGTGACCAGTCCAGGAGTATCTTGGAGGTTTGGCAACCTTTTTTCCAGTCTCCTATTTACCACATAATCAATTAAAAGAGCAGCACTTGGGGCGCCTAGGCGGCTCAGTTAGTTAAGCTTCTTACTTGGGCTGAGGTCATGATCTCAGGTTTGTGTGTTTGAGTCCTGCATGGGGCTTTAGGGCTCTGTGCTGACAGCTCAGAACCTGGAGACTGCTTCGGAATCCTTTTCTCCCTCTCTCTGGTCCTCCCCTGCTGGCGCTCTATCTCTGTCTCTCAAAAATAAATAAACATTTTTTTTTTTTAAAGCACTTGAGATTGGCTCAATACGTTAATCTTTCAAAAACAAAACTTTTCTCATTACGTGGGGATGAGGGGAGCACAATCTACACTGAAGTAACCCTGTGGCCCTCAAACTGGTGGCTCTCAAAAGGGCTGACAGCTGTGGCTGTACAGGCATTCCAGGGAGGGAGCTGGAGAACAGGGCGTCCTGTTTGTGGTGATGAGAGAGGAGAATGCTAGATAGTCACACCAGCGAGGGGAGCAGGGTCTCCAGAAGTCCAGGGCACAGGGGAGGTCCGAGGACAGCGGGATGCCCGGGTTGGGAAGAACTACACTAAAGACGGAGATGACCCGGGTGGCCGGTTTGTCTCCTGGAGGCTGACAGGACTACAGCAACTGTGCCACGGGAAGAACGTGTACGCAGGCCGGAGTGGGCAGAACAATGACCAGGGAATCCGGACTCGGTTGCCCAAGGGACAGTCGGAGCTCCCGGGAATCGACGAATAGCACCCGCATAACAGGTGTTCGGGGCTTTGGACCAGTATGGAAGGAGTCCTCAGTGATGAGCACACAGACTGCTGGATACCTCACTCAGCCGCCGCAATCCTGCTCAAACCCTACAAATGGAAGGAACCCCTGAGACCGGCCTTTCTCCTACCGGACTCCGGAATTTCCGGAGGCGGGACTTCCTGCTTCTGTTGACTTAATTCCGGGGCGGAACCACGGAAAGCTACTGTGCCAAAGACGGTTAGGCCTAGCCACATCGACCGTGCTACAGCTTTCTCTGCCCCTCAGCTGCATTCCTCCTCGTTCCCTCAGCTCCGATCTGCAGGGCTCTTTACAGTCGAACAGCGGAAAAGATCGATTTTCCTTCGCCATGTGTGTCAGTCTGTTTCTCTAACCAGTAGGTGGCAGTGTTGCGCACTGTACCCGTTAGTACTACCTCCACCCCCGCCCTTCGAGTTTGAAAAAACTCGGAATGATTTTCTTGGGGGGGGGGGGGGTGGAAAAAAAAAAAAGGACCTTTCTTTCACGCATGCGCGCGTTTGGCTACCCTTGCTAAAATTGCTTCTTTCTTCGTGTTAGGGACCCACCGAAAATGCGCAGCACTGGGATATCTTTCTACCTTTCAAGTTGCCTTTCTTAAATTGCTGCCTAGGTTCCTCGCCAACTTGGATTTCTGCGACTCTAAGTCGTCTGGCTTTTGGCTCATTTCTCCCCCCCCCCCCCCCCAGCCCCCTCCTCCCACGTAGTGATTACAGGGACCGAGGGGAAGCGGTACTGGGGGTTTTTATTTAAAGGGTGCAAAAATATAGGTCGGGTGATGAAAACTCTGAAGATGGATGATACTGGCGATATCAAAGTTACACAACAGCGTGAACTTCCTGGTGGAAACGATCGATGTTGATTTAAACATGCTTAACATGGTAAATTTTGTGACGGATATTTTGCCACCACAAGCGAGAAAAAACATCTTTCAGGTGAAGGTGATAATCATAGACTTTGGTCTCAATAAGTAGTTGCACAAATGGGTGGAAATGAAATGCAGATTTCAAATAAGCCGTGAAAGAACCTGTAGATAACTACTGAAAAGGTACATTACCCCTCTTGTCTTGCTTGATCTGGGTCGGCCTGCATTCCCTCCTCATTGTCTCATCCCCTGTAGGTACCTTTTGTCTCAGTCACTGTGCTGCACTGGGCTGGAAGCAGTGCTCCTCTGTATCCACATGTGCACATGTCGGTGCACAGGACACTTGGAACAAGCACATTTATTGGAGTCAGGACCCGGTGTCTGTGGGCAGCCTCAGACAATACATCCTATGGTTTCGTTTCTACTGCTTTTTCTGGTTTGGGTTTTTTTCCTTCAGATTGATGAAGCTTCAGTTACCCTGGTTACCAGTTTTGGTTTTTGTTAATCTCAATGTCTGATCACAGAAAGAGAGGGGGATGGAGACAAGTGCTTTCTCATCTGACCGGACCTTCAGAGGGGCTGATGCCTGAGGTTGAGCAGAAGAATGTTGCCAAGACAACAGAATCCCTCACTCCCTTCCAGCACACAGGCCCTTCTCCCTCCCTCTCCCAGCCTGCTAGATCTCCTACGAGAATGGAAATGTGCTTGGGCTAGATGGGAAGAGATAGATGTACAGTAGAGGATTCAAAGAGAGAGGTGTAAACTTGGGATGCCCTCAGAAGGGACTGGGGGAGGAACCAAAGCCCCAAAGAAACCATCCTAGAAAGCACTGAGATCCCAGGAGGCTATGAAAGCTATGAAAGCAGAGTGGCTCCAATGTGTTTTTATGATTTTCTCCAGCTCTACAGGAGGCTACACCATTTTCTGAGGACAAGCTCTACCGCTCAGGCCCTGGACAACAGGGCCTGTGTTGTTAAAGGAGACTGGAACCTGGCATTGCTCGTGGAGAGGACAATGACAGAGTCGAGTCGGACCTGCTCAGCTCAGTGACAGCTCTCATGAGTTACTCCGCTCTGTGTGTCTGTCTGGTCTGCACTTCCTTCTGTGCCCCACTGTTGGGATCCATTTATGGACATGAAACGTTGTCCTAGTTAAGTGAGATGAAAAGGCAAGGATGCCCCATTCTCCCCTAACATGGACTGATTGGAGGGTGGACAGAGCAGGACCTGTGGGGATGGTGAGCTGGGAATCACAGATTCACTAGTGCTTCTTGGACCACAAGGGCACTGTGGTTAATTTATTCTCTCTAGCTGATGTGATCTTTATCGTGACTGTCCTCTCTTAGGACTGCATAGAAAAGGAACAAAAAGCACACAGATATCATTGCTGAGCTGGTAAGCGTGTTCGATATCAATCATGTGACTGGTCTAGTTGAGGATGCCCACTCACTCAGATTTCGACCAAACCTCCCTACTTGCCTCCAAGGTGGGGAAGGTGTATTGTGGTTTACAAGTCTCCTGGGTGATGTTGGAAGGGGGGTTTGTGAAATTCTTAAGTTGCTCACAGTGTTCTGGGTGGTTTCTAGGGAAGGAGGATTCTCGTCTCCCTGGTCCACCTGGTGAAGTTACCTGCACCATGTGTGCATTTCACTAGTGAAACTTACATGTCCCTGTCTTCCTTTTCATGGGCACAGGATGCCCCCTGGCTCACTTAGCCTCAGCTCACCTGTGCTGGCATCTGTAGACCTCTCGGATTCTTGGTCTCAACCTCCATCACCACCCTTGACCCTTGGGCCTTTGCTTCACAGCCTCAGCTGCAGGGTCTAGTCCTTTGCCTATTTAGACCTCATTCATGGACCCTTTCATGTGGCCTCAGTCACTTTCCACATTTCCTCTACTGGGAATGCAGCCCCTGAGGTGAGACAGCACAGCGGGAGCCAGGATCAGCTCCAGAAAGCTAAGTTCCTAAACTTCAGCCATCCCTCTGCCCAAAGAGACTGCTGGGTCAGCCTGCAAAGTGAACTCCTCTGAGTCCCAAACGCAAATCGGTGCAAAATCCTTTCCTCCACTTGTCTGATACATCTCACTTGTCCCCTCCCATTCAGGGGAGTCTGACCTGAGAGCCTTACCTCCATCGGCCACCTCTTTGTGTCATGTACTCCTCCAATACTGGGAGACAACATTCATCTTTGCTTGACCTTCATGCTGACAAGACTCGTATATAGTATATCCAGATCCCAAAGGGAAAGCTTTAGGATTTGCTTATTATTATTAAGCAAAAAGGGATTGGCTAGCTGAGAAAGAAACATAAAAGAGAGAGGATTACCAGTCAGTCATGCACCCTTGTGCCATTGTCAGTACGGACGATCTATAAAAGTAAACTCAGAGTTCAAAGACAGACACCATGTTTTAAAAGGGTCCTAGGAGATGCTTGTCAGCAATTGTAACATCAGTACCCAGAGGGCTTCAATCCTAAATCCTCTGCTCCCACCAGCACCTGGACACTCGGCAGCAGAGATGAACTTACCCAAAGCTTGTGATGTTTTCCAAGAGTTCTGGGGCAAATCTGGGTGTGTCTTCCTAGGTGACTAGTCCAGGAGTATTTGGAGGTTTGGCAACCTTTTTTCCAGTCTCCTATTTACCACATAATGAATTAAAACAGCAGCACGGAGACTGGCTCCATAGTTTAATCGTTCAAAGTAACTACTTTTCTCATTACCGGGGGAAGCACAGTCTACATGACTGGAAAACAGAATTAAAGAACAACTGCCCTAAAGGTAAAATCCCCAAAATGAAAGTGTTTGCTTGAGAACTTCGCATTCTGGGCACAATGCCTTTAGTGGCCTTCCTGCTGGAGTTACAATACAGGTTCCTGGCTCGGTCCTAACCAGGACAGTTTCTCCCTAGCTAGTTCCATGGATGTGGGTCCCATACAGACAATACACGTGGGAACACTCTGGCCTCCAGCAGCTCTTCTCAGGCTCCTGATTCTCCCACAGGCAGTCACTCACAATGCGAAGCGATGATTTATCAAACATCCTGAGAACTCCTGGTGCCAGCTTTGTTCTGAAAATAGTTTCATTCACCTTACGGGCACATGCCCTGACTGTCCTAAGTGCAGATGGAGAAACCAAGTCACAGGGACACTAAGGAACGCGCCTGCTGCTATGCAGCCTGCGAGTTCACTAGATGAAGTCTTGAGAGCACTGCTGCCCACCCTAGGTGTCCTTATGATGGGCCAACCTCTTCTCTTTCTTTCTCTCATTCATCATGGGTATCTCATTTTAAGCAGCAAGTGAAGTAATTTAACGACTGAGAAGAAAGTTTTTTGTGTGTCATTAGTACAAACACCTCAAAACCTGCAGGAGTTACCATGGGGCACACGTGTTCCTGTGGGTTTAAAGGGAGATTATCCAGGAACCCTCCCCCGCCCCAGTGATACCCTTTCAGTAACCCACAACAAAGCAACAACAGGTGTCAGGTGACCTTTTATTCGGCATTCCATAACATTAATGAGAGCCCCTCTTAATAGGTGTGTGGTGCTCTTGTACAAGCTGGTCACGTAGCACTTATCTGGGGAGTGAGAGAATACAAACCAACCAACCAACCAACCAAGGAATAAGCAAATTAGTGGGCTGTTAGGAAGAAAATAACCCAGGTCCTAGGCCAGGAACAACCTACTTTACACAAGGTGGTCACGGAGAGCCTCTCTGAGGAGGCAATAATGGAGCAGAAACCAGAAGGTTAGAAGGAACCCACCATGTAAGGATCCAGGGAGAGACTCTTCCAGGCAGAGACAACTGTGATCACCAATGTCCTAAGGAGGGAAGAAGCATGTGCAAGGAACGGGAGTAGGCCAGAGTTACTGCCGTGAAGACAAGAGATGAGCAGTTTATTTGGATACGAAAACAGTAGCAGTAGATGAGCACAGAACGGGATGGATACAGGATGTTTTCAGAAGATCGAATCCAGAGGACGTGGTGCTGGGTTGCAGTGGAGACCAAAGGAACACGTCACATGAAGAGGCGTGCTTGGGACATGTTAAGTGTCTGCTCCCTTCTGGTCATCCAGCAAAGACACAGACAAATGTGGATCTCAGGGGACAGGTTGATGCGTGAGGTACGAACGTGGGAGGTCCCGTTGTGTCCATGCTCTGTGCTGGCACCAAGGATGAAACAACCCACAGAGAGAGTGTAGATGGGAAGGGCCCTGTTAAAAGCCCTGTGGAATAGGGAGTGAGCAATAAACACTGACAAGGAGCACAGTGGCCACTGGGGTTGCGAGAACATCACCCAAAGAGTAAATTTTCAAATAGGCCAAAATACAAATTAGAAGAAAGGGAGGGAGGGACATTTTCAAGAACCAGGCAATTGTTAAGTGTACCAGAGCTATCTGAGAGGTACAGTAGGTTGAGGAGAGGACATCGTCAAAGGGATTCACTGGTGCCCTTGACAGCTGTTTTCATTTGGGGGGCAGGCTGATAGAAGCTGGACTGGAGAAGTTAGCAAAAAAAAAAAAAAAAAAAAAAGTTACAGAACAAGGGAAGACTTGCTGTTTACAGCAAGCGAAATGTGGCAGTGTCTCAGAAAGATATGGGATAAGGGATGGCTTTACGTTTTACTGCCTCTTGTGTCATAGATAACAGAATGATGGAGAAATAAATGGATAGGTGATCATTGGAATCATTGCAAAGTCCTACTCCTCCTCCAGAAGATGGGCATGGGATCCAGGTGAAGGGCCTGGCCTCAGGTAGGATAAGGTCCTTTATTCCACAGGGATAGCAGAGATACAGGTGCAGATCAGGTGTTGCTGTGAAGTGGTGAGAGTTCCTGTCTGATAACTGCTCTTTTTTCTTTTCTTCTTCTTCTTCTTCTTCTTCTTCTTCTTCTTCTTCTTCTTTTTAACGTATTACCATTGAACTTCTTGAGAAGCGTGGGTCATGGAGCACTAGAAGGTTACTGCAGATAGAGAAAAGATACAGGTCAGGAGGTTGCAGGATTTCGTCTTTATTAGGGTGTACCAGGAGAGGAGAGAGGAAGGAGCAAAGACCTGTTTTGCGCGGGACAATTTATAGCCCCTTAAGCTGGCCTAATAGAATGTGACATGACCTAGTGGCCATGGAACCGGGGGTTCCCTAAAGGGCTTAATGCCTAGGCTGTAGACGCAGTAGAGGGAGGGGGCTGGAGAACAGGCCTTTTGGGGGTGATGAGAGAGAGGAATGCTAGACAGCGACTCCAGGGAGGGGAGCGGGGTTCCTGATGTCCAGGGTCCAAGGCAGGTCCACGGGCAGCTGGATATTCGTGTTGGGGAGAACAACCCTGAGGACGGAGAGGACCGGGGGTGGCCGGTTCGTCTTCTAGGGCCTTGATAGGCCTGGAGGCAGCAGGGGAGGGAGGGCTGAGAGGAGGATAGCAACTGTGCCTTGGGACCAACGTTCACAGGCTGGAGTGGGCAGAACAATGACCAGGGGATTCGGACACGCCTCGCCCAAAGGACGGTCTGAGAGTCCGGGGATCGAGGAATAGCAGCCGGATAACAGGGGTTTGGGGCCTTGGACGAGTATGGAAACCGTCTTCAGAGCTGGGCACACAGACTGGCAAGGACCTCACTCAGTCGCCGGAACCAGGCTCAGACCCTCACAATTGGAACGCATCCCGAAGCCCTGCCTTTTCCTCTACCGGGCGCCGGAACTTCCGGACGCGGGCCTTCCTGCTTCTGTTGGCTTAGTTCCGGGGCGGGACCATAGAAGGCTATTGTGCCGAAGACCGTTCGGCCGGGCCACTTCGATTGTACCGCAGCCTTCGCTCCCCCTCAGCAGCATTCCTCTTTGCCACCTCAGCTATGATCTGCAGGGCTCTTTACAGGCGAACAGAGGAAACGATGGATTTTCCTTTGTGATGTGTGTCGTTCCGTTTCTCTGGCCAGTAGGTGGCAGTGTTGCGCACTGTACCAGTTCGGACCACCTCTTCCCCCGCCTTCCGAGTTTGAAAAAACTCAGAGCTGCCTTCTTTTTAAAACAACAACAACAACAACAACAACAACAACAACAACAAAACAAAAACAGGACCTTCCTTTTACGCATGCGCGCTTTTGGCTGCCCTGGCTGGAAATAGGTTTTTTCTACGTGTTAGGGACCCAATAAAACATGCAGCCCTGGCATAAAATCTTTCTACCTTTCAACTTGCTTTTCTTAAACTGCTGCCGAGGTTCTTCACCAACTTGGATGTCTGCGTCTCTAAGTCGTCTGCTTTTTGGCTTTTCTCCACACGTAGTGATTACCAGGCGCGGAGGGGAAGCGGTACTGGCGGGGGGGGGGGGGGGTTCTTAATTAAAGAGTACAAAGATACAGGTCGGATGATGAAAATTTTGGAAATGGATGATACTGGCGATAGTTGCACAACAGTGTGAACTTCCTGATGGAACCAATCGATGCTCATTTAAACATGCTTAACATGGTACATTTTATGTGATCGGTTTTAGTACCACAAAAGGGAGAGGACACAGGTGACATAGGATAGAGTTTGTCCTAAATAAGTAGTTACACAAATAGGTGGAAATGAAATGCGGATTTCAAATAAGCCGTGAAAGAACCGGTAGATAACTACTGAAAAGGTACATTGCCCCTCTTGCCTTGCTTGATCTGGGTTGGCCTGCATTCCCTCCTCATTGTCTCATCAGGTCTCCCCCTTGGTACCTATTGCCTCAGTCAGTGTGCTGCTCTGGGCTGGAAGCAGTGCTCCTCTGTATCCACGTGTGCGTGTGTAACAAGCACATTTACTGACAGTCAGGACCCTTTCTCTATGGGTGGCCTCCCACGATACATCCTGTGGTTTAGTTTCTACTCCCTTTTGTGGCTTGGGCTTTTTTCCTCTTGAGTCAGATGGATGAAGCTTCAGTTACCCTGGTAACCATTTTTCTCTTTTTAAATCATCTCAACGTCTCATCACAAAAAGACAAGGAGAGGGAGACAAGTGCTTTCCCATCTATCCTGGACCTTCAGGCAAGCTGACGCCTGAGACTGAGTGACCCAGTGAGGAGCTGCAGAAGAATGTTGCCATGACAACAGAATGGCTCACCCCCTTCCAGCACACAGCCCCTTCTCCCTCCCTCTCACTGCCTGATAGATCTCACTTCAGAATGGGAATGTGCTTTGGCTAGGACTGAAGGGATGGGTGTATCGTAGAGGATGGAAGGAGAGAGGTATAATCCTGAGATGCCTTCAGAAGGAACTGGGGGAGGAACCACAGCCCCCCAAAAAAGCATCCTGCACAACAGTGAGGTCCCAGAAGGCTACGGAAGCAATGAAAGCAGAGTAGCTCTAATGTGTTTGTGATTTTCTCCAGCCCTAAAGGATGCTACAGCATTTTATGCATGGCTCAGGCCCTGGAAAAAGGGGCCTGTGTTGTTAAAGGAGAATGGAGCCTGGCATCACTCGTGGAGGGCATGACAGACTTGAGAAGGACCTGCTCACCTCAGTGACAGCTCTTATGAGTTACTCCGCTGTGTCTGTCTGGTCTGCTCTTCCTTCTGTGCTCTGCTTTGGGGGTCCATTTCTGGGACATGAAACGTTGTCCTAGTTAAAGGAGAGGACAAGGCAAGGATGCCCCATCCTCCTCTAACATGGACTGATTGGAGGGTGGACAGAGCAGGGGCCTGTGGGGATGGTGAGCTGGGATCACAGATTCACCAGTGCTCCTCAGACCACAAGGGCACGGTGGGTAATTGATTCTCTCTGGCTGATGTGATCTTCATGATTATTCACTCTCAGGACTACACAGAAAAGGAGCAAAAACCCCACTGAATTCATTGATGATCTGCTAAGCATCTTTGATATCAATCATGTGACTGGTCTAGCTGAGGAAGTGCTCAGTCGCTCAGATTTCCACCACACCTTCCTTCTTGCCTCCAAGTGGGGAAGGTGTATGTGTGGCTTACAAGTCTCCCCGGGTGGTGCTGGGATGGGGTGTATGAAATCCTTATGTTGCTCACAGTGTCCCGGGTGGTTCCTGAGGGAAGGAGGACTCTTGTGTCCCTGGTCCACCTGGTGAAGTGACCTGCACCACCTTGCATGTGGCTGGTGAAACCTGCTTTTTCCTCTCTCCTCTTGGCCAGTACCTGCTGCTTCCTGGCTGACCCAGCCTCAGCTCACCTGTGTTGGCATGTGGAGACCTCTTGGATTCTTGGTCTCAACGTCCATCACTTCTGTGGGAAGGGCTGTTGCTCCACAGCCTCAGCTGCAGGGTCTAGTCCTTTGCCTATTTAGACCTCATTCATGGACCCTTTCATGTGGCCTCAGTCACTTTCCACATTTCCTCTACTGGGAATGCAGCCCCTGAGGTGAGACAGCACAGCGGGAGCCAAGATCAGCTCCAGAAAGCTAAGTTCCTAAACTTCAGCCATCCCTCTGCCCAAAGAGACTGCTGGGTCAGCCTGCAAAGTGAACTCCTCTGAGTCCCAAACGCAAATCGGTGCAAAATCCTTTCCTCCACTTGTCTGATACATCTCACTTGTCCCCTCCCATTCAGGGGAGTCTGACCTGAGAGCCTTACCTCCATCGGCCACCTCTTTGTGTCATGTACTCCTCCAATACTGGGAGACAACATTCATCTTTGCTTGACCTTCATGCTGACAAGACTCGTATATAGTATATCCAGATCCCAAAGGGAAAGCTTTAGGATTTGCTTTTTTTGTTTCTTATTTTTATTAAGCAAAAAGGGATTGGCTAGCTGAGAAAGAAACATAAAAGAGAGGATTACCAATCATGAACCCTTGTGCCATCGTCAGCAGGGACGATCCATAAAAATAAACTCAGAGTTCGAAGACAGACACCATGTTTTAAAAGGTTCCTAGGAGATGCTTGTCAGCAATTGTAACGTCAGTACCCAGAGAGCTTCAATCCTAAGTCTTCTGCTCCCACCAGTGCCTGGTAACTATTAAGGATACTCAGGCAGCAGAGATGAACTTACCCAAAGCCTGTGATGTCTTCCAGGAGTTCTGGGGCAAACCCGGGTGTGTCTTCCTAGGTGACCAGTCCAGGAGTATCTTGGAGGTTTGGCAACCTTTTTTCCAGTCTCCTATTTACCACATAATCAATTAAAAGAGCAGCACTTGGGGCGCCTAGGCGGCTCAGTTAGTTAAGCTTCTTACTTGGGCTGAGGTCATGATCTCAGGTTTGTGTGTTTGAGTCCTGCATGGGGCTTTAGGGCTCTGTGCTGACAGCTCAGAACCTGGAGACTGCTTCGGAATCCTTTTCTCCCTCTCTCTGGTCCTCCCCTGCTGGCGCTCTATCTCTGTCTCTCAAAAATAAATAAACATTTTTTTTTTTTAAAGCACTTGAGATTGGCTCAATACGTTAATCTTTCAAAAACAAAACTTTTCTCATTACGTGGGGATGAGGGGAGCACAATCTACACTGAAGTAACCCTGTGGCCCTCAAACTGGTGGCTCTCAAAAGGGCTGACAGCTGTGGCTGTACAGGCATTCCAGGGAGGGAGCTGGAGAACAGGGCGTCCTGTTTGTGGTGATGAGAGAGGAGAATGCTAGATAGTCACACCAGCGAGGGGAGCAGGGTCTCCAGAAGTCCAGGGCACAGGGGAGGTCCGAGGACAGCGGGATGCCCGGGTTGGGAAGAACTACACTAAAGACGGAGATGACCCGGGTGGCCGGTTTGTCTCCTGGAGGCTGACAGGACTACAGCAACTGTGCCACGGGAAGAACGTGTACGCAGGCCGGAGTGGGCAGAACAATGACCAGGGAATCCGGACTCGGTTGCCCAAGGGACAGTCGGAGCTCCCGGGAATCGACGAATAGCACCCGCATAACAGGTGTTCGGGGCTTTGGACCAGTATGGAAGGAGTCCTCAGTGATGAGCACACAGACTGCTGGATACCTCACTCAGCCGCCGCAATCCTGCTCAAACCCTACAAATGGAAGGAACCCCTGAGACCGGCCTTTCTCCTACCGGACTCCGGAATTTCCGGAGGCGGGACTTCCTGCTTCTGTTGACTTAATTCCGGGGCGGAACCACGGAAAGCTACTGTGCCAAAGACGGTTAGGCCTAGCCACATCGACCGTGCTACAGCTTTCTCTGCCCCTCAGCTGCATTCCTCCTCGTTCCCTCAGCTCCGATCTGCAGGGCTCTTTACAGTCGAACAGCGGAAAAGATCGATTTTCCTTCGCCATGTGTGTCAGTCTGTTTCTCTAACCAGTAGGTGGCAGTGTTGCGCACTGTACCCGTTAGTACTACCTCCACCCCCGCCCTTCGAGTTTGAAAAAACTCGGAATGATTTTCTTGGGGGGGGGGGGGTGGAAAAAAAAAAAAGGACCTTTCTTTCACGCATGCGCGCGTTTGGCTACCCTTGCTAAAATTGCTTCTTTCTTCGTGTTAGGGACCCACCGAAAATGCGCAGCACTGGGATATCTTTCTACCTTTCAAGTTGCCTTTCTTAAATTGCTGCCTAGGTTCCTCGCCAACTTGGATTTCTGCGACTCTAAGTCGTCTGGCTTTTGGCTCATTCTCCCCCCCCCCCCAGCCCCCTCCTCCCACGTAGTGATTACAGGGACCGAGGGGAAGCGGTACTGGGGGTTTTTATTTAAAGGGTGCAAAAATATAGGTCGGGTGATGAAAACTCTGAAGATGGATGATACTGGCGATATCAAAGTTACACAACAGCGTGAACTTCCTGGTGGAAACGATCGATGTTGATTTAAACATGCTTAACATGGTAAATTTTGTGACGGATATTTTGCCACCACAAGCGAGAAAAAACATCTTTCAGGTGAAGGTGATAATCATAGACTTTGGTCTCAATAAGTAGTTGCACAAATGGGTGGAAATGAAATGCAGATTTCAAATAAGCCGTGAAAGAACCTGTAGATAACTACTGAAAAGGTACATTACCCCTCTTGTCTTGCTTGATCTGGGTCGGCCTGCATTCCCTCCTCATTGTCTCATCCCCTGTAGGTACCTTTTGTCTCAGTCACTGTGCTGCACTGGGCTGGAAGCAGTGCTCCTCTGTATCCACATGTGCACATGTCGGTGCACAGGACACTTGGAACAAGCACATTTATTGGAGTCAGGACCCGGTGTCTGTGGGCAGCCTCAGACAATACATCCTATGGTTTCGTTTCTACTGCTTTTTCTGGTTTGGGTTTTTTTCCTTCAGATTGATGAAGCTTCAGTTACCCTGGTTACCAGTTTTGGTTTTTGTTAATCTCAATGTCTGATCACAGAAAGAGAGGGGGATGGAGACAAGTGCTTTCTCATCTGACCGGACCTTCAGAGGGGCTGATGCCTGAGGTTGAGCAGAAGAATGTTGCCAAGACAACAGAATCCCTCACTCCCTTCCAGCACACAGGCCCTTCTCCCTCCCTCTCCCAGCCTGCTAGATCTCCTACGAGAATGGAAATGTGCTTGGGCTAGATGGGAAGAGATAGATGTACAGTAGAGGATTCAAAGAGAGAGGTGTAAACTTGGGATGCCCTCAGAAGGGACTGGGGGAGGAACCAAAGCCCCAAAGAAACCATCCTAGAAAGCACTGAGATCCCAGGAGGCTATGAAAGCTATGAAAGCAGAGTGGCTCCAATGTGTTTTTATGATTTTCTCCAGCTCTACAGGAGGCTACACCATTTTCTGAGGACAAGCTCTACCGCTCAGGCCCTGGACAACAGGGCCTGTGTTGTTAAAGGAGACTGGAACCTGGCATTGCTCGTGGAGAGGACAATGACAGAGTCGAGTCGGACCTGCTCAGCTCAGTGACAGCTCTCATGAGTTACTCCGCTCTGTGTGTCTGTCTGGTCTGCACTTCCTTCTGTGCCCCACTGTTGGGATCCATTTATGGACATGAAACGTTGTCCTAGTTAAGTGAGATGAAAAGGCAAGGATGCCCCATTCTCCCCTAACATGGACTGATTGGAGGGTGGACAGAGCAGGACCTGTGGGGATGGTGAGCTGGGAATCACAGATTCACTAGTGCTTCTTGGACCACAAGGGCACTGTGGTTAATTTATTCTCTCTAGCTGATGTGATCTTTATCGTGACTGTCCTCTCTTAGGACTGCATAGAAAAGGAACAAAAAGCACACAGATATCATTGCTGAGCTGGTAAGCGTGTTCGATATCAATCATGTGACTGGTCTAGTTGAGGATGCCCACTCACTCAGATTTCGACCAAACCTCCCTACTTGCCTCCAAGGTGGGGAAGGTGTATTGTGGTTTACAAGTCTCCTGGGTGATGTTGGAAGGGGGGTTTGTGAAATTCTTAAGTTGCTCACAGTGTTCTGGGTGGTTTCTAGGGAAGGAGGATTCTCGTCTCCCTGGTCCACCTGGTGAAGTTACCTGCACCATGTGTGCATTTCACTAGTGAAACTTACATGTCCCTGTCTTCCTTTTCATGGGCACAGGATGCCCCCTGGCTCACTTAGCCTCAGCTCACCTGTGCTGGCATCTGTAGACCTCTCGGATTCTTGGTCTCAACCTCCATCACCACCCTTGACCCTTGGGCCTTTGCTTCACAGCCTCAGCTGCAGGGTCTAGTCCTTTGCCTATTTAGACCTCATTCATGGACCCTTTCATGTGGCCTCAGTCACTTTCCACATTTCCTCTACTGGGAATGCAGCCCCTGAGGTGAGACAGCACAGCGGGAGCCAGGATCAGCTCCAGAAAGCTAAGTTCCTAAACTTCAGCCATCCCTCTGCCCAAAGAGACTGCTGGGTCAGCCTGCAAAGTGAACTCCTCTGAGTCCCAAACGCAAATCGGTGCAAAATCCTTTCCTCCACTTGTCTGATACATCTCACTTGTCCCCTCCCATTCAGGGGAGTCTGACCTGAGAGCCTTACCTCCATCGGCCACCTCTTTGTGTCATGTACTCCTCCAATACTGGGAGACAACATTCATCTTTGCTTGACCTTCATGCTGACAAGACTCGTATATAGTATATCCAGATCCCAAAGGGAAAGCTTTAGGATTTGCTTATTATTATTAAGCAAAAAGGGATTGGCTAGCTGAGAAAGAAACATAAAAGAGAGAGGATTACCAGTCAGTCATGCACCCTTGTGCCATTGTCAGTACGGACGATCTATAAAAGTAAACTCAGAGTTCAAAGACAGACACCATGTTTTAAAAGGGTCCTAGGAGATGCTTGTCAGCAATTGTAACATCAGTACCCAGAGGGCTTCAATCCTAAATCCTCTGCTCCCACCAGCACCTGGACACTCGGCAGCAGAGATGAACTTACCCAAAGCTTGTGATGTTTTCCAAGAGTTCTGGGGCAAATCTGGGTGTGTCTTCCTAGGTGACTAGTCCAGGAGTATTTGGAGGTTTGGCAACCTTTTTTCCAGTCTCCTATTTACCACATAATGAATTAAAACAGCAGCACGGAGACTGGCTCCATAGTTTAATCGTTCAAAGTAACTACTTTTCTCATTACCGGGGGAAGCACAGTCTACATGACTGGAAAACAGAATTAAAGAACAACTGCCCTAAAGGTAAAATCCCCAAAATGAAAGTGTTTGCTTGAGAACTTCGCATTCTGGGCACAATGCCTTTAGTGGCCTTCCTGCTGGAGTTACAATACAGGTTCCTGGCTCGGTCCTAACCAGGACAGTTTCTCCCTAGCTAGTTCCATGGATGTGGGTCCCATACAGACAATACACGTGGGAACACTCTGGCCTCCAGCAGCTCTTCTCAGGCTCCTGATTCTCCCACAGGCAGTCACTCACAATGCGAAGCGATGATTTATCAAACATCCTGAGAACTCCTGGTGCCAGCTTTGTTCTGAAAATAGTTTCATTCACCTTACGGGCACATGCCCTGACTGTCCTAAGTGCAGATGGAGAAACCAAGTCACAGGGACACTAAGGAACGCGCCTGCTGCTATGCAGCCTGCGAGTTCACTAGATGAAGTCTTGAGAGCACTGCTGCCCACCCTAGGTGTCCTTATGATGGGCCAACCTCTTCTCTTTCTTTCTCTCATTCATCATGGGTATCTCATTTTAAGCAGCAAGTGAAGTAATTTAACGACTGAGAAGAAAGTTTTTTGTGTGTCATTAGTACAAACACCTCAAAACCTGCAGGAGTTACCATGGGGCACACGTGTTCCTGTGGGTTTAAAGGGAGATTATCCAGGAACCCTCCCCCGCCCCAGTGATACCCTTTCAGTAACCCACAACAAAGCAACAACAGGTGTCAGGTGACCTTTTATTCGGCATTCCATAACATTAATGAGAGCCCCTCTTAATAGGTGTGTGGTGCTCTTGTACAAGCTGGTCACGTAGCACTTATCTGGGGAGTGAGAGAATACAAACCAACCAACCAACCAACCAAGGAATAAGCAAATTAGTGGGCTGTTAGGAAGAAAATAACCCAGGTCCTAGGCCAGGAACAACCTACTTTACACAAGGTGGTCACGGAGAGCCTCTCTGAGGAGGCAATAATGGAGCAGAAACCAGAAGGTTAGAAGGAACCCACCATGTAAGGATCCAGGGAGAGACTCTTCCAGGCAGAGACAACTGTGATCACCAATGTCCTAAGGAGGGAAGAAGCATGTGCAAGGAACGGGAGTAGGCCAGAGTTACTGCCGTGAAGACAAGAGATGAGCAGTTTATTTGGATACGAAAACAGTAGCAGTAGATGAGCACAGAACGGGATGGATACAGGATGTTTTCAGAAGATCGAATCCAGAGGACGTGGTGCTGGGTTGCAGTGGAGACCAAAGGAACACGTCACATGAAGAGGCGTGCTTGGGACATGTTAAGTGTCTGCTCCCTTCTGGTCATCCAGCAAAGACACAGACAAATGTGGATCTCAGGGGACAGGTTGATGCGTGAGGTACGAACGTGGGAGGTCCCGTTGTGTCCATGCTCTGTGCTGGCACCAAGGATGAAACAACCCACAGAGAGAGTGTAGATGGGAAGGGCCCTGTTAAAAGCCCTGTGGAATAGGGAGTGAGCAATAAACACTGACAAGGAGCACAGTGGCCAATGGGGTTGGAGAAGCAATGCCCAGATAGTAAATTGTCAAATACACAAAAATAAAAAATTGAAGAAAGGGAGGGAGGGATAGATAAAAACCGAGGCAATTATGACATGTACCAAAGGTATGTGAGAGATACAGTTATTTGAGGAAAGGACATTATCATAGAGCTTAGCGATATGAAGATCACTGGCCTTGATCAATATTTTCTTTTGGGAGGCAGGCTGACAAAATAGGATTGAGGTGGGTAGCAAGGAAAATGGTTACAGAACAAGGGGACTTGCTGTTTGCAGCAAGGGAAATGTGGCAGGCTGTGTCTCAGAAACATATGGGATAAGGGATGGCTGTATGCTTTAGTTCATCGTATAATAGGGTTGACAAATAGGAGGATGCTCGCAGATAACAGGTGATCGAGATACAAATGGACAGGTGACAATTGGGGATCATTGCAAAGGCTTACCTTTCCTCCAGAAGATGGGCACAGGATCCAGGTGATGGGTCTGGCCTCAAGTGAGATCAGGTCCCTTATTCCACAGAGGCAGAAGAGATACAGGTGCAGATCCCATGTTGCTGGAAGTGGTGAGAGTTCCTGTTTGATAGCTGCTCTCTCATTTTTTCTCTTAATGTATTACCAATGAACATCTTGAGGAGCAATGGTGCTGGAGTTCTGGAAAGCTAGTGCAGGTACAGAAGATACAGTTGTGGAACGTGCAGAGTTAGTTTTTTTGTTTGTTTGTTTTTGAAAGAGCGAGAGAGCACAAGTGGGTGAACAAAGGAGGGGCAGAAAGAGGGACAGAATCCTTGCAGGCTCTATGCTGACACGCAGAGGTGGAGTTCAATCTTAGGACTATGGCACCAAGACCTGAGAGAAATCAAGAGTAGGACGCCTCCACCTACTGAGACACCCAGGCGCCCAAAGCTTGTTCCTTATTTGGGTGTACCAAGAAAGGAGGGAGGAGGAAGGAAGGAGAAAAAGACCAGTGTTGTGGGGGAGAATTTATAGTCCTGGGGAAACTGGGGAAGGAGGGTCCTGATGGAACGAAGGGAGTTTGGGGCCCCTGGATGGAGGCCCCCAAAGGGCTGAATGTTGCAGATGTAGAGGCATTAGAGGGAAGGGGAGAACAAGGGCATTGTGTCTGGGGTGATGAGAGAGGAATGCTCCACAGCAACCCTAGGGAGTGGAGCGGGGTTTCCTGATGCCCAGGGCATTGGGTAGGAGGACATCCATAAGAGATATGGGAAACAAAGGCAGGAAATGGGGCATAGGATTAAATTTCCTCCTAACCTGCAGCCTGTTGACAATTACTTGAGGCTGGCATAGCCAAACATTTCTCCAGCAACTCCCTACTGTCTTAATGCTAATGCTTTGCTAGAGGGAAAAACAACCTTAGCTTGACAATAGCTAGGCCTCCCAAATCCTGTGATCTTCTTCAGTATATGAAAATCTCATTGGAACCTTCCCCTGGACTTTACCTCTTCCAACTCCCTAATATATAATCTGTCTTTCCTCACAGTCCCGTCCTGTCCCCGTGAATTAATAAAATCATCTATATGCACTAAAAGCGTCTTCGAAAATTCTTTCTTGGTCATTGGGCTCCGGACCCAACGAACCCCCCTACCATCATCCGAAAAACCTCATCACTGAGGACGGATAAGCCCGGGGCGGCAGGGTCCCTTCCTGAACCTTGAGATGACTGGGAGGCAGCAGAGGACGGAGGGCTTAGAAGAGGACAGCGAGGGAAAAGCGGACAAGCATGTTCACAGGTTGGGGTGGGCAGAAGGACAATGACCAGGGGATTCTTACACGCGACGCCTGCAGGACACCGAGGACGCCTGGGAATCCGGAGACAGGACCCAGATATCACCCCAGAACGGATCCGGAAGCCTACCAAGACCGGGGCACACAGACTGGCACCGACTTCACTCAGGCCCTCGCGCCGGCCCAGAACCCTCCAATCGCAGTGCAGTCCCGATTCCGGCGCATTCTCCCTTCTGGGTTTTGGACTTCCGGGGGCGGAACTTCGTACCGCGGTGGCACAGTTCCTGGGAGGGGCGGCATAAATTTTTGTGCCAAGGATGGTTCGGCAGGGTGATTTCGGGCGTTCTTCTTTTTCTGCCCCCTCAGCGGCATTACACTTGACTCCCTTAGCCATAATCTCCATAGCTCTTCAAGGTAGAGCAGCGAAAAAGATGTATTTTCTTTTGGGATGTGTGGCGTTCAGTTTCTTTGGCCAGTAGGTGGCGGTGTTGCGCCGTGTCGCCATTCTCCCCTCCTTTCACCCACCGTTTGTGCTTGAAAAAACTGTTTCCTTTTTTTTTTTTTTTTTTTTTTTTCTTGTAAAGTGGTGGCTTTTTGCAGTCCAGGGCGGGTAAGGCTGGTTGGAACTGGATTTTCTTTGTTCGAGGAAATCGTTTCTGAAACACCTGGCTGAAGAGCACACCTTTTTGCCTTTTCCGTTGGGTTATCTCTGGGGCTGCTTAGGTTTCTCAGCAACGTGTTTTCTCGTTTTTTGAGGTTTCTTTTTGTGGTCTGTACCCACCGTGTCCTGAGTTTTCTGGACCTTGGTCTTCCATATGGTAAAATAAATTCTTTCACTATCGAAGCCACTCAACCTCAGTATAAAAAATTTGGAAGGCGAAGTTAGTAGGAAGCTAATTGTATCCACAGTCACATCACCCAGCGATGACCATTAATAATATTTCGTGATACATTTCCTTAGAGGTTTTTCATTCATAAAAGTGAATTTAAACATGGCGTTCTTATGCCATCTTGTCACGAACATCTCTTTTTAATCGAATTTTTAGCATATTACTCTTGTGGAAATCATTTCAAAACCGATTTTTAAAATTTTTATTCACTTGTCTTCCCAACGATAGTCTAAGAGAGTGAAAAAATTAATATCTGAGATGGAAAGCAGAAATAACTTGTGACTCCCATCTCAAAGGCGATTATCATAATGGAACGAACCTTTGTAAGGTAGGGGTTGTTTGTTTTGCTGTTTTTGCCAACCAGTGTATTTTCAGCACACCAACAAAATGGTGCCTAGCAGTGCATTCTCAGTATATATTTGTTGAAAAATTGGAACACATGCCTCATTTCCTTTTGAGGCTTTTTTTTTTTCTGGTGAATATATTTTTTTTATGATACTGAAATGGTACTGTATGAACAGTTTCAAAATTGCTTCCCCTCCCCCCTTTCATTAAGCACTTTATTGTGGGCAATAACTATGTTATTACATTTTTTTTTTTAAGTTTTGCTGGCTGTTTTACCCTCTTCCCCAGTGAGTCTTTTGTTTCATTCTTGTAATGGGGGCAAGAACACATCCTGCAAACCAATGTGCAATGTAATTCTGACAGACCTCAGGCCTGATTGTTGGGGCCCTGTTTGAGGAGCCTTGAGACTCTTGAAAATTGACTTCTTCTCTGTATGCTACAATTTCTGTAGGTATAACATGAGGGAAGTAATAGCATCTGGTTTATGGAGTGGTGGCCTGCATAAATAATCCAACAGGTTCTTAATGTTTATTTATTTTTGAGACAGAGCATGAAGGGGCGGGGGGAGGGTCAGAGAGAGAGGAAGACACAGAATCTGAAGCAGGCTCCAGGCTCCAAGCTGTCAGCAAAGAGCCCAACGTGAGGCTCGAGATCATGACCTGAGTCGAAGTCGGAAGCTCAACAGACTGAGCCATCCAGGTGCCCCAATAACCCAACAGGTTCTTAGCTTGAGCCTGGCACTTATAGAGATCACGTTATTGTTGTATTATCTCTAATATTCTCTATAATGTGTAGTAGGTACAGATCTTCAAGCCACAAGAGTGTGATAAAATGTCCTCTAAATTTATTTACAGCACACTCATAATTTTTGGGGGAAATTCAGTCAAGTAAATGCATAGAAGGAACACAGTGATACATTCCTCAAAGATTACACTTACATAAGATGAAAAGAATATTCTTGTACATGCATACTTGCACCATCTCTGATTTTTAAAATCATTTTCCAAGAGTAGGTTTATTGAAATGAAAAGACGTCAATGCTTTTAACACACTCAGTGTATCTTGCACGAAAAGAATCCCCATTTGTGTTGCCACCAACATTCTGTGAGAAATCTTGGTTTTTCATGCTCTCACTGGTATGTATTCATGTTTTTTTTTAAATTAACTTTTTGATTTTAACAATTATATGAGAAGATCTTGGCCCACATTTTGACACATCCAGTGCAAATACTTTTCTTGGATTTTGCTTTTTAATTGTTTGTGGTTTTCAGATGCACAGATAATTTTATTTTTATGTAGCTAATTCCATCCATCTTTCATGCATAGCTGTACCCTTTGGTACAAGGCTGGAAAAAGTCCTTCCTAATCCACCTGTCCTGTTAATTATTTTCATCCCCACTCCTCATTATGAGTCCAGTCCCCTGACTAGTAAACTCCCCACTAAAATGCCTTGAAGATGCAAAACAAATGAACATTCAGAGTAACTACAGAGAGTTAGGATTTAACCCCTAACTATGTGGCACGATCTGAGATTTCCCACTTACTAGAAGGCTGGCTGAAATGACTCTCTGATCCATCTCAGCACAACTCTTATTTTTTGAAGTTTTTATAAAGGTTTATTTATTTTTGAGGGAAAGAGAGTGCATACAAGTGGGGGACGGGCATGGGGGGGGGGGCGGACAGAGGATCAGAAGCAGACTCGGGCTGACAGCAGCAAGCCCAATGCAGGGCTCAAATGGTGAGATCATGACCTGAGCTGAAGTTGGTTCCTCAACCAACTGAGCCACCCAGGCACCCCCAGTACAACTTTTAGTAGGACCAGGAGGTGCCAGAGCCTTCTTTGACAAAGCCACTTGGGTAACTATAAGGGAGAACTGAACTAATCCCGATAGAAATTACACCCCCTCTGCAGATGCTATAGCCCTAGAGAAAAGAGAATGTCTTCTAAATGGGATCCTTGAAGCTCCCTCCCCATCCCGCAGTATTTCCTGGGGAACAATCCAATCCTGTTGACAGGGGTGGGATGAATCCATCTAAACTATAGAGATTGATTAGAGATCACTTTCAGGAATGCTGGGGGTTGGGCATTAATGCTAGTACCATCACAAGAGATCACTCCCTTTTTTTTGTTAATGGCCTTACTCCTGAAATATCAGCTGCTGCTCAGTAGCAGAAAATAGGCTGGCAAACCTTGCCATCCATGAGTTATAATAAGCACAGCATTTTGTGAATAGTTTGATAAAGAGAAAACTACAGACACACACTTAAGAAACCACAACTTCAACAACTGGAAGGAAACAAAAGGCCCTCCACAAAGACAACACAGATAGACAACGTATGTACCTTTGGTGTGCTTTATGATTTCAGAATGCTGTGGAAACAATGGGGTTCCCTAAGTGCTTTTGGTACTCACATTAAGCATGGTGAGCAAGGTCAAGCTTTGCTAGAAGCCTCCCTCCTCCCATAGGAATTGGCTGTAATCCTAGTTGAAGCTCATACTAGGGAATAAACCCATGAGACAAAAGGAAATTCCTTGGCTGACCAGTATGCTAAACAGTTGGCTCTCATCCAGGTTCATCAAATTAAACATGATCTGGGGGCACCTGGGTGGCTCAGTTGGTTAAGCATCTGACTCTTGATTTCAGCTCAGCTCATAATCTCATGATTCGTGAGTTCGAGCCCTGCATCAGGCTCTGTGCTGACAGCATGGCGCCTGCTTGGGATTCTCTCTCTCTCTCCCTCTGTCTCTGCCCCTCCACAGCTCATGCACAGGTTCATGCTCTCTCTCCCTCAAAATAAATAAACATTAAAAAAAATGGTCTGGTTACTCCAGATCGTTTCTATCAAACCTTCAGACAACCACAGTCATAAGCATGAGATTCTGTTAAAAAGATATGACTATGACGATTCCTCAAAAAATGATTAAACATCAAATTACCATATGATCCAGCCATTCCACTTCTAGGTACATGTCCAGAAGAATTGACAGCAGGGAGTTGAATAGGTATTGTGCTCCTATATTCAGAGTAGCATGATTCATAATAGCTAGGTGAAGATGGAAGGAACCCAGGTGTCCATAGATGGATGAACAGATAAAATGTAGTATATATAGACAATGGAATATTATTCAGCCTTAAGAAGAAAGGAAATTCTGACACATGCTACGGCATGGATGAATTTTACAGATGTTATGCTAAGTGAAATAAGCCAGTCACAAATGGACAAATACAGTATGATACTACTTAACATGAGATAACTAAAGTAGTCCAGTTCATAGAGACAGAAAGTAGGATGGTGGGTGCCAGGGGCTGGAGGGAGGGAGAAATGGGGGAGTTTTTATTTAGCTGGTAGAGTTTTAGTTTTGCAAGATAAAAAGAGTTTTGGAGGTGCCTGGCTGGTTCAGTCAGTGGACTATTGATCTCGGGTTATGAGTTTGAGACCCACGTTGGATGTAGAGATTACTTAAAAGTTACAAACAGAGAGGGAGGCAAACCATAACAGACTCTTAAATACAGAGAACTGAGCGTTGATGGGGGGGGGGGTTGGGGGGGCCAGGAAAATGGGTGATAGGCATTAAGGAGGGCACTTGTTGGGATGAGCACTGTGTGTTGTATGTAAGCAATGAATCACGGGAATCTGCTCCTGAAGCCAAGACTACACCGTATACACTGTATGTTAGCTAACTTGACAATAAATTATTTAAAAATAATAAAATAAAAACTAAAATCTGAAAAAAAAGTTCTGGAGATGGATGGTCGTAATGGTTGTACAATAATGTGAATGTACTTAATACCCACAAACTCTATACTTTAAAATGGTTAAAATGCTAAATGTGTCATGTATGTTTGGCCACAATAAAAAAACATTGGAAGAAATCTGAGTGTCCCCTTCAATCAGATGGGTTGTAGATACACCAAGACTGCTTGCTGTTGGTCTCTCCAGTCTCTGAAATGGAGTTTGATGAAAAATTTGCAGGCTGTGACTCATCACGGTAAAAAAAAAAAAAAAAAAACTTGAAAACTTCTCAGACAACATTGGTGAGAATTGGGGGGAGTGGGGGCAGAGAATCGCTGGGATCAGCACATGCAGACTACAATGGGTAATAAGCCTCCTCCTGGAAAATTTTCATGATCATGGTATCTCCTCTGCTAGGTAAGTACTGGTGGGAAAATTTTTTTTAAGTTTACTTATTTTGTGAAAGAGAGAGAGTACAAGCAGGGGACAGGCAGAGAGAGAGGAAGAGGGAGAGAATCCCAAGCAGGCTCCATGCTGCCAGTGCAGAGCCCAACATGGGTCTCTAACACACGAACTGTGAGATCCTGACTTGAGCCAAAATCAAGAGTCCACGCTTAACCAACTGAGCCACTCAGGTGCCCCTAGTGGGGCATTTTTAATTGAATAGCAGAGGATGTCACTGGGTTATGTTCCACTTGCAACACTTTATAACCCTAAAAACACTGTAAAGGTGGGACATGGATAGGAACCACAGCTTCAAGAGACCTTTGAAGATTTACAGATGGACTTTATACAACCTCTTGCATAACAACGAATTAAATATATATATACCATTTCTGCTCTCTTCATTGCATCCTTAGAAGCTTTTCCTTGCTCAAAGGCAACAGCTTTTACTGTGACTTCAAAAAGAAAAAGAAAGAGAGAAAAAGAGAAAGAAAGAAAGAAAGAAAGAAAGAAAGAAAGAAAGAAAGAAAGAAAGAAAGAAAGAAAAAGAGAAAGGAAGAAGGGAAGGAAGGAAGAAAGGAAAGAAAGTTGGAATCTGTCTTTCCTACCCAAGGAATCCCTACTTACCTTCATAGTGATAGAAGTGCTCATTTCACTGGGTCTGTAGTTAAAAAACTTTGTTACCCTATCCTCATCATCTTCTATCCTCCCTCTATTGTTTCTAGTCCTTCTTCCCTTTCTTGCCTCCTTTCTCCTGTGCCCTTCCACAATACCCTAAATATCCATCATTTTCTTGCTCAGCCTTATGAAGCTAATGTCACCTATTGGCTATGCTCACTTTTCCTGTCGGTCCCAATGACTTTTTACCAACCCCCTATTCCCTACCACAACAGAAACCTCTGCCCCATTACTGCTGCCACCTGAGACACATTGCCTGCCACACAAGCTACATCTCTGACAAATCTCCAAATTTAAACATCCTGCCCAGTATAGGCCCCCAAAGAAGAAGAACCGGTTTTTATCAAAAGGAAACATTTGTTTCTAATCCTAAATTAATGGCCCAAGCTTCTGCAAGTGAAGCCCACTAGGTTATTGGCCCAGCTGAAAGGGGTGGATATCCTTGGGACAGCCCTAACACCAGCTTCCCCCAGGAAAGCAACATGGTAAAAGTACAAGTGATTTTTCGCCCTGGAGAACACCTGAGCAATTCATATTTCACTGTGGGTCCACTGTCATAAACTGTCATGTCTCTCACCCGTCTCTTTTCCTCTTTGTGACTATACATTTGGACAGTCACCTTTTCAGATGTGGGGTCAATCCCTCGCTCCTGAATTAGAAGAACAATCCATGGTGAGGAGTGAGAACATCCCTCTGCAAAACACCCACTCTTACCAGGAGATGAAAAGGAATTATGTGAAAAAGATAAACAACTTGCAATCATTTAGATGTGCTTACCACCACTGGATACAGGTCGTTTTTTGTTTTTAAAACATTTTTAATGTTTATTTATTTTGAAAGCGAGAGAGAGAGAGAGAGAGAGAGAGAGAGAGCGCAGGGAGGGGCAGAGAGAGAGGGAGACAGAGAATCCCAAGCAGGCTCCAGGCTCTGAGCTGTCAGCACAGAGTCCGACGGGGGTCTCGAACTCACAAACCATGAGATCATGACCTGAGCCGAAATCCAGTTAGACGTGAGCCAAAGTCAAGAGTCCCACGCTTAATCGACTGAGCCACCCGGGTGCCCCCGGGTCTTATGTTGCAGTCTTTTTCTGGAGGACAGACTTCGTTGAGCTCCTGAAGAAGTTCAACTCCGTGTCTGAGTTTGTGAAGTTGCCTGAACCATCAATGATGCCACCCAAAATATCGGCACACTGGAGAAATGCCAGACGCCAAAGGCTGTTGTCTATCATCAACTGGCATTAGACATCATGCTGGCACCTAGGGGATGCGCTTTGCACAGCCGTCCATGGCAACTGCTACAAATATATGCATGCAAGCCTTTCTGATGTCTTTTTGGTGAATCGCCACATCTGTGAATCCTACCAATACATTTGTTGAGTGAATGACCTAGTCATGACCTCTGGAACCTGTGGTCATCATGGGGTGGCTAAGACTGGGACTGCTTTCCCTGAATATTCCAGACAGAAATGCAGGCTTAGGAGTGCATTTCTCACCTAGAGCAAGTGGTCATTTTTATTTTTATTCTGATACCCCTTATCAAGTGCCTCCAATCACATCTAATAAAGACCAGCAGCACTGTCCTATCCAAACTGCTGATCCAAGCTAATGACTAAGGACCAGAACAGCAAGGAACAAACTTCTCCTCCAACCCACTATAGGGGACTTCTTGACTCAATGCCCAATCAAATGACATCTTCATGGTAAAGAAGTTGTTAGTATAAATGAGTTCAGATTATTTGTTTATGGTACTGTCTAAAATGAAACTTTTTTGGTAAGAAATATGTGACTCTTTTCAGTTACATGAGGCATGCCAAAGCCGCATCAGAAGTATTAGCTAGACTTGGGGAAAGACCAGTGCAGTCAGATCAGGTTCGCTTCATACATACTGCTTACAGTCAAAAGACTGTGTTCCTAATTCCAATAGCATGTGGGTAACTGGGCCCCTATGTTCATATATATTCTTTTTCATAACCCCTATCCCACACTACACGACTGAAATCAATAATCCAATGCAGCAAGCTAGGTTGACTGTGGCTTTCAACCACTAAAACAAACTTTAGGTTGTATTCCAGAATCTAAGTTCTATGAATCAACTATGCTGCAGGCCAGGTGCTTCTGGAAAGACACCCAATATATTGACAGGATTTGAAAACATGGAGCAATAATAAAAGATGCACCACCTCAGGGCGCCTGGGTGGCTCAGTCAGTTAAGCATCCAACTCTTGGGTTCGGCTCAGGTCATGATCTTATGGCTCGTGGGTTTGAGTCCCACATCGGGCTCCAAGCTGACAGTGCAGAGCCTGCTTGGGATTCTCTCTCCTGCCCCCCTCTCTCTCTACCCCTACCCCGTTGGCCTGCTCTCTCTCTCTCCCAAAATAAGTTTTAAAAAACCTTTAAAAAAATGCACCGTATCTACCCAGGCAACTCTGTGCTACATCTTAATCTCTTAAACTACATTGAGATTATAATGGAAGAAAGGAAAAAAACCTTGAAACTGGAAAGACTAGAGCTCTGTCCTGACTCTGTCCACAGGAAGCTAAATGGCCTTCAATAAGTCAACTGACCTATGCTGAGGTCAGAAAAACTGATTAAAAAAAAAATTTTTTTTTTACATTTATTTATTTTTGGTAGACAGAGAGAGACAGAACACAAGTAAGAGAGGGGCAGAGAGAGAGGGAGACACAGAATGCAAAGCAGGCTCCAGGCTCTGAGCTGTCAGCCCAGAGCCCCATGCGGGGCTCGAACTCACAGATCGCGAGATCATGACCTGACCCGAAGTCGGACGCTTAACCGACTGAGCCACCCAGGCGCCCCCAGAATAACTGATTTTTAACAAATATTGATTATATAGACAAATAGTGAGAGCAAAGGACCAAATGATAAAAATCATGTAGAAAACTGTTGCTATATTATAATCCAAGGCTGGGAAAACACTGATTTTCTATATGTAAAGAAAAATAAGCAGAAAATAACTTTTCTACAATTTCACAGTATTTATTGAGCACACACTAAGTGCAAGGTACACCTACCTCGCAGTGCTAAGGATGACAAAGCACAAAAACCCGCACCACAGCTACTGTCGTCATCAGGGTGAGATGTGGTGGTTGGACGTGGATAATAGGTAATTATATTTGGAACTCGATATTTACAAAAAATTTCAACATGTTGCACTATGTCCGCAGTCCACATTATTTTTCCGTGAAATGACTAAAAATATGAAAACGATTTTTGAAAATGTACAACTGAATTTAAAAAGGAGGCTGAAATTATGCTGTAAAAATGAAACTTCATATATTTAAAAGGCACCTTTTGAATGAAAACCCTCGAGGGAGTCTTTCACAAAATACTATTCATTCTTACTGCATGATGGTACTGCGGTATAGGTTGTTTTATTATATAATGACTTCATTATATATTATAAATACATTTATATTTTCTCTGTGCTCCAATTTCTCTCAAAGGGATTAACTAGTTTAACAAGAATATATTAATAAAGGCTCGTAAAACTCAAAAAAATTGGGCAAACACAAGCCCATTTAAGGACGCGGAAACAACAGTTACTAAGCAACGTAGGAAGCCCAACTAAAAAAGCAGCCAACTTAAATAGCAAAACGATTTTGTTAAAGGGGGTGTGTTTTTAAGAAGGCCCTTACTGAAAAGGGCAAAAAAAAAAAAAAAAAAAAAAGCCCAGCAACCCTAACTCCCTGAGTCGCAAAGAACAGCTAGCTGCCTTGTTCTAGGAAAGGGATGATGCCAGTTTTTTCAAACAAGAAGGGCGGGGGGAGAAAGGCGAGTAAGAGAGCATTACAGAACAACATTGCCACCTGCAGGCCAGAGAAACCAAAGGAAAAAAACCCCTCAAAAAGTCGATCTTTCCAACATATTTTGCGCGAAAATCCTTAAATGTAGTACTTGAGGAAACCAACGGGGATGACATTGAGGACCCAAGAAAGGAAGACAATCTACCAAAGTGGCCCTACCAAACCGTCTCCCCACCACGTAAACCTTGCCTAGTTCCACATTCGGAACCAAAACAACAGCTACAGGAAGTTCCGTCCTCCGGAAGGGTCACGGGGGCGGTGTCGCGGGATGTGATTTCGATTGGTGGGCTCTGGGCCGGCGCACTACAGTTCAGTGACGTCGGTTCCAACCTTCGTCATGCGTCCGCTAGAATTTCCCGAACCGGTCTAAACGCTTGGACCGGTGATGTCGGGATCCTGGCGCCTGACTTTCGAAGCCTCCCCACCGCCTCGCGTGCGGCACCTGTACGAATCCCCCGGTCATTGTCCTCCTGCCCACCCCGACCTGTAAACACGCTCGTTCCGCGGCACACGCGCTGTCCTCTTCTCAACCCTCACTCCTCTGCCGCCTCCCGGGCTCCTAACCGCTCTGAAAGGTGACCCAGCCACTCCCGGATCTTTCCATCTTCAGGGATGTTCTTCTCCCCAACCTTAGCATCCCGCTGCCCACGGACCTGCCCTGGGCAACCGGAAACTCCACTCCTCTCCCTGGTGTGGCTGTCTACCATTACCCTCTCTTACCACGCCGAACACGTTGCCCGGCTTCTCCAGCTCCCTCCTTCTAAGGCCACTACATTCACAAAATTCAGCCCTTTGGGGGACTCCAATCCAGGGACCCACGGCTACTTCACGTTCCACCAGACCGCACCTTCCCCAGCTTATCCAGGGCTATAAATTCTCCCCTTCAGACACTGGTCTTTTTGCTCCTTGCACCTTCCTCTCTCCTCTCCTGGTACACCCCAATAAAGAACAAACTCTGCTCACTCCACACCTGTATCTTCTCTCTCCACTACCTGTAGTAGCCTTCAGAGCTGGAGAACCCACGCTTCTCAAGATGTTCCATGCTAATACATTAAGAGAAAAAAAGAAGAAAAGCTACCAGGTAGGAACTCTCACCATTCACACCAACATGAGATCTGCACCTGTATCTGCTACCCCTGTGGACTATGGGACCTGATCCCACTTGAAGCCAGGCCCTTCACCTGGATCCTCTGCCCATCTTTTGGAGGAGGGGTAGGCCTTAGCAATGATCCCGAATTGTCACTTGTTTATTTCTTGATCATTGTGTTATCTATGAGCACGCTATTTCTCACCCCTGATACAAGGGTAAGTAAAACGTAAAGCCATCCCTTATCCAATTACTTTCTAAGACACTGCCACATTTCCCTGATGCTGCAAACAGCAAATCTTCCCTTGTTCTGTAACCATTTTCTTTGCTAACCTCTTCAATCCAGCTTCTATCAGCTTGTCCCCCAAAATGAAAACTGATTTGTCAAGGCCACCAGTGAACCCTTATGATGATGTCCTCTCTGCAACTTACTGTACTTCTCAGATGCTTCTGTTACATGTGACAATTGCCTTATTTTTGAAAATGTCCCTCCCTCCCTTTCTTCTAATTTGTATTTTGGCCTACTTGAAAATTTACTCTTTGGGTGATGTTCTCGCAACCCCAGTGGCCACTGTGTTCCTTGTCAGTGTTTATTGCTCACTCCCTATTCCACAGGGCTTTTAACAGGGCTCGTCCCATCTACACTCTCTCTATGGGTTGTTTCATCCTTGGTGCCAGAACAAGGCTGGCACCAAGAGTTCTCAAAATGAGTTTGGTAGATCATTGCTTTGCATGTGTGAGCGACTGCCTCTGGGAGAATGTGGAGCCCGAGAAGAGCTGCTGGAGGCCAGAGTGTTCCCACCTGTCTTGTCTTGATGGGAGCACACCTATAGGAACTAGGTAGGGAGAAATTGCCCTGGTTAGGACTGAGCCAGGAACCTGTATTGTAACTCCAGCAGGAAGGTCACTGAAGGCATTGTTCCCAGAATGAAAAGTTCTCAAGGAAACATTTTCATTTCAGGGGTATTATAACGAGGACTGACATGCTTTCATTTTGTTTTCCAGTCATGTAGACTGTGCTCTGCCACCCCTCCCCCCGCCGCCACTTCCCAGTAATGAAAGAAATATTTCCTTTGAAGGATTAAACTATGGAGTCAGTCTCCGTGATCTTTTAATTGATTATGTGGTAAATAGGAGACTGGAAAAAAGGTTGCCAAACCTCCAAATACTCCTGGACTAGTCACCTAGGAAGACACACCCAGATTTGCCCCAGAACTCCTTGAAGACATCACAAGCTCTGGGTAAGTTCATCTCTGCTGCCGAGTATCCAGGTGCTGGTGGGAGCAGAGGACTTAGGATTGAAGCTCTCTGGGTACTGATGTTACAATTGCTGACAAGCATCTCCTAGGACCCTTTTAAAACATGGTATCTGTCTTTGAACTCTGAGTTTACTTTTATAGATTTTCTGTGCTGACGATGCCACAAGGATGTTTGGTTTTCCACTCTCCTTTATGTTTCTTTAACAGTTAACTAATTTTTTTTACCTTAAAAAAACAAAAAGTCTTAAAACTTTCAATTTGGGATCTGGATATACTATGGGGAGTTTTGTCAGCATGAAAGTCATGCAATAGAAGATTGTTCTGTCCCAGCCTTAGAGGGGTAGAAGACACACAGAGGAGGTGGCAGGTGGAGGTAAGGCTGTCAGGTCTGACTCTCCTCTATGAAAGAGTACAAGTGAGATATATCAGAGAGGCAGAGGGGAGGATTTTGCACCCATTCATGTTTGGGATTCAGAGGAACTCACTTTGCAGGATGATCCAGCAGCCTCTTTGGGCAGAGGGATGGCTGAAGTTGAGGAACTTAGCTTTCTGGAGCTGATCTTGGCTCCTGCTGTGCTGTCACACCCCAGGGGCTGCATTCCTGGGGTGGCAAATGTGGAAAGTGAGTGAGTCACACATGGAGGGGTTCATGAAGGAGACCTAAGGAAGAGTAAGTAGGCAAGTGACTAGGTGACCCTGAAGCTGAGGCTGTGGCGCAGCAGCCCTGCCCAGGGTGTGGATTGAGGCTGAGACCAAAAATCAGAGGTGTCTACAGATGCCAGCACAGGTGAGCTGAGGCTTGGTCAGCCAGGGAACACCAGGTCCAGGCCAAGAGGAGAGGGAGGAAAAAGCAAATTTCACCAGCCATATGCACAGGTGGTGCAGGTCACTTCATCAGGTGGACCAGGGAGAGAAGAGTCCTCCTTCCCTCAGAAATGCCCGAGGACACTGTGAGCAACATAAGTATTTCACAAAAACCCCCTTCCAGCATCACCCAGGAGACTTGTAAACCACACATACACCTTCCCCACCTTGGAGGCAAGTAGGCAGGTACAGTGGAAATCTGGGAATCTAAGCATTTCCTCAACTAGACCAGTCACATATAAGATCAGACCACCCTTACCAGATCAACAATGCATTTAGTGGGGATTTTGCTCCTTTTCTATGCAGTCCTGAGAGTAAACAATCATGAAGATCACATTAGTCAGAGAGAATAAATTTTCCACTTGTGGTCTGAGGAGCACTAGTGAATCTGTAATCCCAGCTCACAATCCCCACAGGCTCCTCCTCTGTCCACCTTCCAATCAGTCCATGTTAGAGGAGGATGGGGCATCCTTCCCTTGTCTTCTCCTTTAACTAGGACAACATTTTACGTCCCATAAATGGACCCCAAAGCGGAGCACAGAAGGAAGAGCAGAACAGACAGACACACAGAGCAGAGTAACTCATGAGAGCTGTCATTGAGGTGAACAGGTCCTTCTCAAGTCTGTCATTGTCCTCTCCAACTGATGCCAGGCTCCATTCTCCTTTAATAACACAGACCCCATTTTCCAGGGCCTGAGCTGTGGGGCGTGGCTTCCGAAAATGCTGTAGCATCCTGTAGAGCTGGAGAAAATCACAGAAACACATTAGAGCCACTGTGCTTTCATACATTCATAGCCTCCTAGAATCTCAGTGTTTTGCAGGATGCTTTCGGGGGGGGGGGCTGTGTTCCCTCCCCCAGGTCCTTCTGAGGGCATCCCAACATTACATCTCTCTCCTTGCATCTTCTGCTATACATCTATCCCTTCTCTCCTAGCCAAAGCACATTCCCATTCTCAGAAGAGATCTAGCAGGCAAGGGAGAGGCAGGGAAAGGGGCCTGTGTGCTGGAAGGGGGTGAGCCATTCTGTTATGATGGCAACATTCCTCCACTCAACCTCACTGAGTGACTCAGCCTCAGGCGCCAGCCCAGCCTAAGTTCCAAATGGAAGAGAAAGCTTGTGTCTCCATCACCCTCTCTTTCTGTGATCAGACGTTGAGATGTTTAAATTAAACAAAACAAAACTGGTTACCAGGATAACTGAAGCTTCATCTGTCTGACTCAAAAAGGAAAAAACCCAAACCACAAAAAGGAGTAGGAAGAAAACCACAGGATGTATGTGTGAGGCCATCCACAGAGATGGGATCATGACTGTCAATAAATGTGCTTGTCCCGAGTCCTGTGCAGGCACAGACACGTGCACACATGTATATCCAGGAGCACTCTTTCAGCCCAGAGCAGCACAGTGGCTGTGGCAAAAGGTACCTGACAGGGAGACAGGAGATGAAACAATGAGGGAATGTGAGCAGAAATCTGATCAAGGAAGGCAACAGGGACAACATACCTTTTTGATATTTTTACCCACCGGTTCCTTCAAGTCTTATTTGACATCTGTATTTCATTGCCACCAGTTTGTGCAACTAGTTATTTAGAACAAACTCTGTGCTAAGTCACCTTTACTGGAAGACGTTTTTTCTCGCTTTTGTGGTGGTAAAATATGCATCACATAAAATTTACCATGTTAAGCATGTTTAAATGAACATCCATTGGTTCCATCAGGAAGTTCACATTGTTGTGCAGCCATCACCAGTATCATCCATCCCCAGAATTTTCATCACCCAGACAGTATGTATCATTGAACCCTTTAATTAAGAACCCCCAGTACCATGCTTCCCCTCCGCAACTGGTAACCACTAGGTGTGGGGGAAAGTGAATAGGAAGAGGACTTAAGAGACTAAGAAACTCAGAAATTCGGGTTGCCGAGGAACCTGGGCAACAATATAAGAAAGGCAACTTGAAAGGTAGAGTTTTGTCACAGGGCTGCACATTTTCACTGGGGCCCTCAAACTTTGCATACAGGCTGAATCTGTCCTTGGCTAAACTGCACAGGTACAAAAACAAGGCCCTGTTGTTTTTTAAAAAGACTTTCCAAGTTTTTTCAAAGAAAAAGGGCGGGGGGGGGGGGTGGGCAGAAGCCTGAAAAATGACCACATGGTACAACACTGCCCCCTACGGTCGAGAGAAACTGAGCAATACATATCGCAAAGTAAAATCACTTTTTTTATTTTTTTTTTTTTGCACTCCTGTGAAGAGCCCTGAAGATAATAGCTGAAGGAGCAAAGAGGAAGGCCACTGAGGGGCAGAGAAAGCTGGAGCCAGGCATAACTGGCCCTGCCAAACAGTCTTTAGCACCACACCATTTGTCGTCCCTCCCCGGAAATACGCCCACAGAGACAGGAAATCCCACCCTCAGAAGTCTGAGCAGCAAGTGAGGAGAAGACCAGGGCTTGGGGCTGCGATCAGATTGGTGGGTCTGGGCCTGCGCACGGTGGCTGATGGAGGTTGGTGCCAATCAGTGTGCCCGGGAATGATGAAACTTTCCAGACCTGTCCAGAGGCCAGAACCTGTGATATCCCTTTCCTGTCCCCCAATTGGGTGCATTGATCCCCTCTTTGGCGATGCCTATACAAATCCGCTGGTTATTGTCCTTCTGCCCACCCCCCACCCCCCCAGCATGTGCAAATGGTCGTCACGTGGCACACTGGCTGTCCTCTCAGCCCTCCTTCCTCTACTACCTCCTGGCCTCCTCAGGATTCGAGTAGAGCACCTGGCCACCCCCGGTCCTCTCCACCCTCAGGGTTGTTCTTCTCCCCAACCGAACATCCCGCTGCCCGGGGACCTGCCTTGGGGTGTGGGCATCAGGAACCCCGCTCCCCTCCTTGCTGTCGCTGCCAAGCATTCCCCTTTCTCCTCACCCCCAACAGGATGCCCTCCTTCTCCAGCTCCCTCCCTCTAATGACTCTACATCCACAGTATTCAGCCTCTTGGGGGCTTCCAGTCCATGGACCCCTGGGCCACCTCGTGGTTCACTGGTTCACGCCCAATACCAACACTCCCTGCTTGTATCTGAGCACCAGAGCATTCATGACAAAATTTAAAATCCTACTGAATTCTTTCATCTTAATCCCATGGTCAGGAGAGAATGGCTTCTCACTCCCACTCATCCTGCCCACACTACTAACTACATCACTCACTTGCAATCCTCTTCCATTCCAGTGCACCTCCCTAATAATTCAGGGAGAAGACAGTAGCAATCAGGTGGGGCTTCTCAGAGCTTCCTAAACCCAACCTACCTGATTCTGTCCTGGCATTCTCTGCTGCCCCTCTGCATACCAGCCCCTCACTGCTGCTCGGGATCCCAGGCCTCTCACCTTCTCAGAGACTCTGCTCCTGCAATTGTCTCTCCTCTATCCTGAACCATCACCTGCTCTCTCTACATTGGAGCATTCCACACCCAAGGGGGGGGGGGGAACCCATCTTCTTCCCACATGTCATCTTGCAGCTACTGGCACATCATCTGTGCCTTTCAAAGCAAAACTGCTTCAACTTCTCCTGAGACCATTAGCTCCTTGACCCCCTTCAACAGAGATTCTGTCCTTGTCACTCCACTGCAAGTGTTCTTGTCAAGGCCACCATTAATATCCATGTTGCCTGACCCCACTCACACCCTAAGCACATCGTAGGCCACCTCGGAGGAGCCTTTGGCATTCTGCCCATTCATTTCTCCATCTCTTTCTTTATACATATTTTTTGAGTGGGGGGGGGGGGATAGGTCACCACAATTTCCATTGTTTTTGACAATGTGCCAATTTCTCATTATGCTCCTTTTCACCTGGATATAGCATGGGAGGTTGGGTCAATAAGAAAGAAGAGCCAAAGAAAGAGTGTCCGTTTCAGTCCAGGGCAGCAAGGCCCACAGAGCAAGTGGTGGCAGAGGCAACACAGCTCAGACAAGGGATGGGTGTCAAGAAGCGAGGAGGAGCACCAAGGAAAGGAGGGTTTCACCTCATTCACACTTGGGATGCACAGGTACCCTCTGCCCAATGGCCGTCCTCTCTCTTTGGGTAGAAGGGCAGCTGGAGTGTGGATATGTAGCTTTCTGGAGCTGAAATTAGTTCTTGCTGTGGTGTAGGTGTGACCTGGGGGTGGGGGTGGGGTGGGGTGGGTGGGTGAGGGAAGCTGTACTCCACCCTGGGGGATGTAGAATGTGGCTGAGCTCCTAGCCAGAGGTTCATGAAGGAGGCTTTAACCTGGCTGGAGACTTAGATGCCTCTGCAGCTGAGCCTGTGGACTGGACGCTCTTGCCCAGGGGTGGGGTGGAGGATGCAACCCAGATTCAGAGGCACTGGCAGATGCCAGCAAAGTGAGGTAAATCTGAGTCAGTCAGGGACTACCAGGACCCGACCAAGAAGAGAGGGACAAAAGTGCAAGTTACACAAGCCCCATGCACGGCATCACCAGCTGGACCTGGGAGACAAGTGTTGTCCTTCCCTCAGAGACCACGAGGGCACTGTGAGCCACATAAGTGTGTCATAGACCCGCTACTCACATCATCACACAGATTTGTAGCCACACATACCCCCTCCTCATCTTGGGAGGAGGATGCAGGGGGTGGAAATGTGAGAACACTTTCACTTAAAGAGACTGAGCATTTGTATATTTGGACAATTCACTGATTACATCTGACCACATGTAGCTATCATAGTGGATGTAAATTAATGGCTCTTCCTCCCCCCTCCCCTTGCATTCCATAGTCCAGAGGGTCAGCTCTCATGGTGTAGATCAGATCAGTCAGGGACTAAATAAGCCAACGTGCCCATGGGGTCTGAGGAGCATGAGTGGCTCTGTGATCTCAGCTCACCATCCCCACCTGCTCTTCCTCTGCCCACTGGCCAAGCCGTCCATGTGAGAGATCAGCGGTCCTTGTCTTGTCCTGTCCTTTAACTCAGGAAGCTTCAAACATCCACAAACAGACCCCCAGAACAGATGAAGGAAGGGAGCCCCCCCCCCCCCCCAGACCCGCAGAGTGGACTCAGTGACAAGGGCTGTCACCGAGGTGAGCAGGGCCTCCTGATGGCCTCCTTGCCCTCCACGGGCAATTTCTCCTTTGCTACACAGACATTCACTTCAGTGCCTGTGTTGTGTTGTTGGGTTTCATAAATGTTCCCAGAACCAGAGGAGAAAGCCTGGAGGACCGTGTACAAGGCCACCAGTTTTTATTAGAAGAGGTAGAGGTTTTCCTTTCTTGTGTCCTTGGACGGTAAATCATGTGAGTTTCCTCCTGAGAGTTGAGAGGCAGGGGTGACAATCCCAGTGGTTGCTGTCAGACCTGGCAATATCTCCCAAGTTCTTTTCCCCCTCTGTTGGGTCCTCAGCATATCTAATCTCCAAGGTAGATCCTCCCCATGTCCACTATACCTGACATGGCCTCAGGTAGGACACTGGCTTTTGTTCTGAGAGACCAGCAATCAAACTTCCCCTAAAGGACATGTCTCACGTCTACAGTTGCTGTCATTGGCCCCCTGAGTGTGCTTTCCATGAAGGAGAGCCCATTATGTAACAGTAACACAGTTATGCAGCAGGAACAGTACTCCATTCAACAGGCTTTCTTTACAGGAGGCTGTAGGACTTGGAACACATTGATATATCCATTGTCCCACTTGGTTCTTGGAATTCAAAAATCATGCTTTCTCCCACCCTTCATCTTCATGGGACAGTGGTGCCCTGAGGCCCTAGAGTCTCTCAAATGGAAGCCAGGGACTAGTCCTGAAGAAGCCTACACCCCCTTGTGTCACTCTGGGGATGGAAAGACCTGGAGCAAGGCCTTGGTCTCTTCTTCCAGCCATGGTCCACCTGGCCTCCATTCCTCATCGGGGCTCCTCTCAGATAATGGCCTGTCCCTCCCTCCCCCATCAAGCAGTGAGAAGGAGCTTTGGAAAGATGGGGTTTCCATCCCAAAGACCTTGAGCTCTGCAAGTGCCTGGGCTGTGGCCATGTAGCAATGGCAGAATTTGCTTTGGGATTGGACCTTGGTCCTTCGCCTGAGAGCATTCGCCTGAGTTATTTCATGGTGGCTTGCCAGGTGGCCCTGGTGTGTGATCTTAGAGCTGGGCCACTCGCTGTACTTCCAAAGACCCACTGCAACCTGCACCCTGCACCCCCTTCATGGGGATCCGAGGATACACTTTGTGGTGGTGGGAATCACATGGGAGTTCTGTTCTGCTGCTCTACGGCCCAGCCTCTCTGTTCCTCATCGGAAGGACCCCCAAAGCACCCTCACCACCAGATAGGACATGTTGAGGCCAATCTCTTGAAGAGGCCTTAGTTTTACAGAAGACTCAAGTCTATCCAGGCACAGGCCACAGACAAGGTTGCACCAAACCAAGAAACATCTTTTTCGCAGATACTGGGTCTGAATGTGGTGGCCTAATGCCCACATCCCCAGCCCTCCCATCACCCCAAACCCAAGCCCCTTACATCCACTGCTCTCAATGGCATCACTGCTCTGAGCACCCCCAACAGGACTCCTGTCCTCTGATGTCACCTCTGCCAGAACTTCCCAATCTCTCCCCCTCCGTTCCTCTCTAGTCTGACAACTCAATGTTGGACTCTCCCCGGACACCATCCACTGAGGCTTTTACCTGGAAGATGTTGAGTCTCTGTAGCCACATCTGCATGGGTCACAGGGGTAAGGATGGCATGGGAGATGATGGAAGACTTCCTGTAACCCCACTGCTGCCCAATCCCACTGCTCTGCCCTGAAAGAAACACCTGTGAGACTCATCCAACTCTCAACTCGGTCATCTGTTCAACAGTGCTCACCATCCAGAGGAGGTTCCAGAACCTGCATCTTGTTTTGTGTCTTGCTTTTGGGGACAGAAAAGAACATCCCCTGAAAGCACACAGCCAATTGTCTCTACCACCCTGGCCTTGATTCTCTTCAAGCCAGGCTTCTTCAAAGTGTAGACTGAGGAGAGTACTTTTTACCTCTGGATTTCCCTCTACCGTGTCCCCCACCCGTGGAACATTCCTTTGCTAAATTCTCCAAAGAGCTCCATGTTGCAAAACCAAAGTACCCGATGCTGTCTTGGCAGCCTGAACATTCTTTTTTCAAAATGCTGTCTTTCCTCAGCATCTGTGACAGCAGCCCACCCAAGCTTTCTTCCTACTTCTCAGTCGTTAGTTGTAAGTCTCCTTGTTGGCCCATTTCATTTGATCCCCTCCTAAATCTTTTTCTTTTTTCTCCCAGGGTTCCAACTTCTTCCCTGTGCTCTCCTCATCCTAATACATGATTCGTGGGTGACCACATGGCCATCCAGAGCTCCACGCATCTAACTTGATTTCATCTATTTCCCCTTGTATGCTGATGGCTTTTCCCATCAACAAGTCTACCTAAGAAATGTCTGCTGGGCCCCAGGACCCCATGGGCTGAACCTATAGGACACCTCTACTCAGGTGCAAATCCCACAAGCCCTACAAATCTGCACAGGACCCCAGACCTCTATTCCCTGTCTCATGGCTGGACACTGCCATCCACCCAATTCCCGAAGGCAAAATCCTAGAGATACTGCTAGGTGTGTTCTCCATTGTCCAATGACTCTCTGGGACCTGCTCTGGAAAAGGCTAAGCCATGATCCTCACCTTGCCACAGATGTGTGTAAAGTCCCCCAGGAGGGATCCTCCTCGGCAGATGCACTCTGATCGCATCCTGAGCAGAGATTTCCCCTGGTTTGGGTGGCTCCACACAGGAATTCCGAGCAGAAGACCTGGGCCCTGTAATATATCTGGGAGACTGCACTCCTCATCTTCTGTAAGAACTCACAATGTCTAACCTCAATGGATTAGGCATAGCAGTGAGCCCATGATTTGGAATATGGACTTGAATACCCAGAAGGAATCGCTAAAAGAGAAAGTTTGGGGAGGCACGTGTCCATGCATGAGCATGAAACAAGGGACTGCTCAGTTTTATTTTTCATCGTAAATACCTGGACCTAGTTGGTCTCTTATCTGAGCATGTGAATTCATTTAAACATTTAAATTATAATAAAAAGTTATTAAATTATAATAAAGTTATTGTTAAATTATAATAAAATTATTATATAAAAATTATATAATAAAATTATTGTATAAAAAATTATTAAATTATAATAAAAAGTTAAAAAAGGAAACTCCATAACTTGGCAGATAAGCCTGACCGCTGATCCATCCACATCAACTGATACAAATCTCAGCCAATCCATCTTCAAAGAATGATTGTGATCTGTCTGGAGAAGTTATCTATGCAATGCAAAGTTTAAAGTAAGTAAGCACAAGGGATCTTGACAAGCAATAACAAGTCACACGCTTCAACAGCAAATCCAGGGTTTTAACTTCAAACTTTGGTTTTCGCCAACATTGAGAACAGCAGATACAATGTCAGTTTTAAAACCCGCATTTACATGGCATGTTTTTCCTCTCCTCAAGCCTGTGAGATCTGCCAACCACAGCAGGTAATGATGGAAACCTGCTTTCCTTGCAAAGGAGTCTCACATTTCTGATTTTAGGTTTTCTCCTTAAGGATAGTTCTATTTGCACAGCTGCAATCTAAGTTTTCATAGGAGACATTTCCAAATACTGCTTATGTGGGGGCCACATTCCAGACTCGCTAAATCAGGCTCTCCAGGGATGGAGCACTAGCATCTGTCCCTGGTTTCTTTTTTGTCTTTCTTTCTTTTTTTTTTTATTACAAAGTTTATTTTAAATCCAGTATAGTTAACATACAATATTAATTTCAGGTGTACAATACAGTGATTCAACACTTCCATACAACACCCAGTGCTCATCAGGACAAGTGCACTCCTTAATCCCCATCCCCTATTTTAACCATCCCGCACCCCACCCCCCCACCACTTCATGCCCCCTCTGGTAACCATCCCTTTGTTTTCTTGTTTAAATTTTTTTTTAATTTTTATTTTTGAGAGACAGAGAGGGACAGAGGATCTTGAAGCAGGCTCCATGCTGTCAGCACACAGCACCACGTGGGGCTTGAACTCCTGAACCTTGAGATCATGACCTGAGACGAAGTCCGATGCTTAACCGACTGAGCCACTCAGGATCCCCTTCATCCCTTTGTTTTCTGTAGTTAAGAGTATGTTTCCTGGTTTGACTCTTTTTTCCTTTGCTCATTCTTTGTGGTTGTTTGTTAAATTCTGCTTATGAGTGAAATCATATGCTATTTGTCTTTTTCTGACTGACTTATTTCTAATACTCTCCAGCTCCTTGCATGTCGTTGCAAATGGAAAGAGTTCATTCTCTTTATAGCTGAATAATATTCCATTGTATATATATACATCTTGTTTATCCATTCATCCTTCGATGGACATTTGGGTTTCCTCTGTAATTTGGTTATAACAAATGATGCTGCTAAAACATAGAGGAGTTAATGCATCCCATTTGAAGTAGTGTTTTGCATTAAAATTTTTTTTTTATTTTTAAGGGTATTTATTTATTTTGAGAGAGAGACAGCAAGCGGTTTAGGGGCAGAGAGAGAATCCCAAGCAGGCTCCACACTGTCAGCACAAAGCCTGATGTGGGGCTTGAACTAACAAACTGCAAGTTCATGACCTGAGCCAAAACCAAGAGTTGGACAGTTAACCGACTGAGCCACCCAGGTGCTGCTAACAATTTTTTAAATGTTTATTTTTGAGAGAGAGGGAGGGAAAGAGAGAGAGCACGAACAGGGGAGGGGCAGAGAGGGAGACAGAATCCGAAGCAGGCTCCAGGTTCTGAGCTGTCAGCACAGAGCCCCACACTGGGCTCGAACTCACAAACTGCGAGATCATGACCCGAACCGAAGTTGGACACCTAACTGACTGAGCCACCCAGGCGCCTCAATGCTTTGGTATTTCGGGGGGTAAATGCCCAGTAGGCGATAGCTGGATCTTAGGGTAGTTCTATTTTTAACTTTTTCAGGAACCTCCATACTTTTCCACAGTAGACGCACCAGTTTGCATTCCCAGCAACAGTGCAGGAGGGGTCCTTTCTCCAGACACTCGCTGACACCTGTTGTCTCTTGTGTGTTTGAATTTAGCCATTCTGACAGGTGTGAGGTGATAGCTCATTGTGGTTTTGATTTGCATTTCCCTATGATGATCGGTACCTATTATCTATTCATATGTCCATTAACCGTCAGTATGTCTTCTTTGCAGAAATGTGTGTTCATGACTTCTGCCCATATTTAACTGGATTGTCTGTTTTTTAGGTGTTGAGTCATTCTAAACTGCTCCAGGAAAGATCTGATGCACAGATGGTGTTGAGAAGCATCTCTGAGCTTCACCTGTCCTGGTTTAAATAGAATCTTGAACTTTAGAGCCATGTGTGTTACCACTGAAATTAAAAAAAAAAATTCCTTATGTGTCTTCTTTCAAGAGCTATTTTTTTTTTACATGAGTAAAGTTGACACACAATGTTACATTAGTCACAGGTGTATATCACAGGGACTTAACATGTCTAGTGTTATGCTCTGCTCACCACAAGTGTAGCCACTATCTGTCACCATACAATGCTATGACAGCAACTGACGACATTCCCTGTGTTATGCCTCTGATGCAATGACTTATTCATTCCTCCTTCTCTGAAGGCCTGTATCTCCCACTCCCCTTCACCCATTTGTCCCATCCACCCACCCCCTTCCCTGCAGCAGCCATCAGTTTGCTTTCTGTATTTATTAGTCAGGAGCTGTTTGTGACATATTTATTTTACAGCCACACTTAGAACAATTACAGGACAGAGGAGTGTGTTTATGCATCTGCGTCCCCTTCTTTACATGACACTCAGGCAGGCAGAGGGGAGAGAGAAGGGCCTCGAGGCAGTGGGATTTCCATTGTCTTGGTTACCTCTCTGCTGTGTCTCCACACTGGGCTGCTGGGTGCGGCAGGGGGCCCAGTGGGGGGCGGACAACACCCCTCCCCACTCTACACATCTTCCTGTGGCCAGAAGTTAAAGCTAAGGATGAGGCTGGTTACCAGGGAAACTGCAGCCAGGTCCATGGGATTCCTGAAGAAAGGAAAACTCCTAAGTGGGTTTTCAGATGCAGGATGGACCCTAGGAGCCTGACCCCAGCCACGGATTTCTGAGCCAACCATTAAGTTCACCCAGCGGGTGCCTGCACATGAGCGCACACACACACACACACACACACAGACAGACACACACACACACACACACACGCACAGACGTGTGCACTCAGCAGCATTCCTTTGTAATGTGCACAGTGACTCATTCTGGTGGGAGCACCTCACCCACAGGGAGGAGGCAGGTGATGATGGGTCGTGCAGGCAGGACCCAGAACATGGAAAGGGAGACGGGACAGTTCCTTAGTGTTATAAAATCAATGGCATACCTTTTCCACCATGACTTACTTAGACATTTGCATTACATTTTCCAAAGGGCTTTATTGGGCTCTAATTACACACCAGTGTCACCCAGTTAGACAGTCCAATGCAGTGACTTGTAGTAAATGTACAGAGTCGTGCAGCCATTGCCACAGTTCAGTTTTAGAACATTTCCTTCTCTCCAGAAAGACCCTGTGTACCCATCAGCGCTCACTTCCCACTACTACCTCCAGGCTGAGGCAGAGTCTAATGTAATTTCTATCTCTGTAGGTTTGCACTTTCTGGGCATTTCCTAGAAACTGACTCCTGCTTTAAGTGGACTCTTGTGTCTGTGTCTTTCATGTAGCTGAACACTCTGGGGGCTCATCCACGTTGTAGCAGAAATCAGAAGTTCATCCCTTTTCATAGATCAGTGGCATCTTACTGCATGGGTTGCCACATTTCGATTATCTATTGACCAGCTGACAGACTTTTTTACACTGTTTTGCTCTCTGGCGATTATGAATAATGCTGCTGTGAACATCTGAGTACAAGTCTTTGCTCAGACATAGTTTTTGTGTCCAGTTTCTCCATGTTTTCGTTTCTTTGCCTTGCATGATTGCGCTGGCTGAAACTTTCAGTCCATGTCGGGCAGAAATGGTGGGAACCGCCATCCTTGCCTTGGTCTGGATCTCAGCGGGAAAGCATTCATTCACTAATAAATATGTGACAGGAGACATATTTTTCTTGTAGATAGCCCTATCAGAATGAGGACATCCCCTTCTGTCCGTAGTTGGACGAGCATTTTTATCACGAATGGGCCTCGAGTTTTGTCAAATGTCTTTGTCTATCAAGATGATCACATGGTTTCTGTCCTCAATATATTACTATGCTGGTTGACCCGAATTGTATTTTGAATGTTAAAGCGATATTGCAACCCTGGGATAAATCTCACTTGGTTAGTTGGTTTTCCCCTTGCAAATGTTGTTGGATTTGATATGCTATTCTGTTGAGGATTTATGTATGGATGTTAATGATAGATATTGGTGTATAGTTTCTTGTGTTGTCATGTGTGGCTTTGGTGCAGGGTAATATTGTCCTAATGGATGAGTTAGGAAATGTTCCTTCCTCCTCTCTATCTGGAACAGCCTATGAGGGATGGATATTATCTCTTCCTATAGTTTAACAGAACTTAGCAATGAGGCCAGCAGGCCCAGGGCTTTTCTCTGTGGGAAGGTTTTTAAATCAATTTTTAAAATTTATTCATTTTGAGAGAGAGAGAGACAGAGAGACAGAGACAGAGACAGAGAGAGAATGTGGAGCAGGGTCAGAGAGAGGGAAAGAGAGAATCCCAAGCAGGCTCTGCACTGACAGTAGGGCTCGATCCCATGAGTCAGACACTCAACTGACTGAGCCACCCAGGTGCCCCAGTGGGAAGGTTGTTAAATAACAAATTCAATTTCTTTACTTGTGATAGGTACATTGAGATTTCTGATTTGAGCATTCCACTCTACCCCCATGCTCTCCCTGTATTTCTTGCCTCCTGGTGGTTCTCCCTCTGCCTCTTGCCTAGAATTTGACATGCTGATGCTTCAGATTCTGTGTCTCCCTCTCTCTCTGCCCCTCCCCCCCACTCCCACTTTGTATCCTCTCTCTCTCTCTCTCTCTCTCTCTCTCTCTCAAAAATAAACATTAAAAAAAATGCAGAATTTGACATGCTGAACATCTCTGGACATTAGTGGATTCCATCTCCTAGTCTATAACTTGGGACCGTGTGCTGACTCAGATGGGACCCCCAGATACCCACATACACTTGATATGTGGGCAAGGGGACAATGACTTTGAGGCAGGGGTGGGATGGTACCACTGGGTCTGTCAGTCACACCTGCCCACCCATTCCCCATGTGCCCCAGTGCAGGCCATGAGTAAGGGTGGTCAGGAGCACCTTCAGCAAGCCCCACATCCACACTGCCCCACCCCGTTTCTTCTCACCCCTCTCGTCTCCTGGCCACAGAGCCACAGAGGGGCTCCATGACGGCTCTTTGCCACATGTATGGGCGTTACAGGTCTCCCTGATTAAAGGCTCAATCCCGAGGGCCAGGATTGTCTTGTGATTACTCCAAACTTCCCCACCCCAGCAGCCAGCCTTGCGTGGAGTGGGGGAGGCAAGAGTGAGACGATGAAACCTTAACGAGTGGCTAAACATCTGTCTGTGGTTGGTGTGGCTGCTGCGGTAAAGACATCTCTTTATGACTTCCTTGAACTCTGCCAGGTGGGTAGGAGTGCCCCTGCCCTAGTGCATTCAAGGAGGAGGATGGGGAGGATTCAAGGAGGTATCTTATCAGACCTGAGGCTTCCAGCTGGGAAACGTCCACCAAAGTCATTGGTTCTCCGCACTTCACCCCTGGCCTCTATGGAGGTTAACGTTGGTGAGCTGGTTAGGAGTCATGTTCTGAATTCAGTCCGCCTAGGTTTGCCTGTCACCCTCTCCTTCAGTGCCTCTGCGACACTGAGCAACTCACCTGACCTCTCTGTACTCTGCTTTTCACACACAAAGTGAGATCGAAGTCTTGCTCAATGATGGGTTCTGGGAGTGGATTCCATAAGCTGATATATGGAGATATGTAGAATACTGTCTGATACCTAGGACAAGATCAATAAAGTGAAATGCGCATGTTATCCTGCTAACCACACCCCAAATGACCAGTGTAAATTTAGGCCTCAGAGTTTCAAGGAAGAAAATCCCTGCTTTGTTTACTTTCTCCTGTCAAGTGGGACACGAGCCTGGCAGGGTCACCTGAGCACCAAGATCTCTGGAGAGATCACACGTTCAGAACATAATAAACACACCTGCTCTGACGCCACTTCTGTCTGCAGAAGACTCACAGATGTTTGCAGCAACACGGCTCTGGACATTACCTAATTACGGAGACTGAGCGCAAGCAGACTTTCTCTGTAGTTCAGAGGGACTGCACGGGCACTTCCTGGGTTACACAGCACTGGATCTGTGGAGAGGAAGAAGGATGATGCCTCATTAATGCCTCCTGAAATGAAAAGGCACACATGTAAATCCCAAAACAACTCTGAAATGACTCCGTGATGCAGGCATAAAACTGCTGTTCGCATTCCCCACCCCAGGGACACCGGGCAACAAGGTATAGCCCCTGGAGATGCTACGCCAGGGGGGCCGGCACCATCCCCCAGGACCTCATACCGTGGGCAGTGGGCTGTGCTTCCAGCTCTCTGTGGGCAGGAAGACTCTCTTCCACTTGCTCTGCCCGGATGATCCGAAGGCTGCTCGTGCTGCGGGGCTGCAAACGGTGACTCGATGGTGTTCCCTGGTGCCCTCCGGGCCTGGCTCCAAACCTCCTGATAAACTGTGATCTGCTGCTCTAGAATTTAAATGCGGTGACCTCACACCTGACAAAGAACAACCCAATATGGATAAAGAACCTGAATGCAAAAGTTAGGGTTTTTTTTATATGTATATTTATTTGGCAAGGATGATGAGGTAACGGGTCAGAAATTCCTTCGAGGGGAATACCATCCGTGTTATAAAGCAGGGAAACAATGTTCTACACTTAGCTCAGCATACTCATAACGGCTTACACAGACAACACAATAGTGAACCACCAAGTTCCAGTTCCATGTCCCTTTCTGCACCTCCTTTAGCGTCAGTCTCTTGAAAGTGGATCTCCGTTCAGCACACGTCCATTCCAGCAGACCAGTGCTGCTGCTGGGAGGCAGTCCGTGAAATGGCACAAAAGCACATGGCCATCATCAACGGGGCATTCATGCTACAGAGAAGCTCTCTACCGTACTGACAACAAGGCAGGGAGGAGAGGCAGAGTTCGGGGTGGGAAAGTGACAACATGCATCACGGGAGCCATAATAAGGAAGTTACGGACCCCTGGGGTATGCGGTGTCCCATAGAAAGCCCCACAGGGATCCACAAATTCAAGGTAGGAAAGACAGAACCTTCCTGGGATTGGATGAGGGCTCACGCCGATCGAATTTTCAGTCATCAACGCTGCTCTTGTCACTTCTCTGACGACTGCTTACTGGTTGGTCCCCAAAAGAAATCCACGCTCAGGATCATGTCTGGAGCCATTCAGACCTGCGTCACGTGAGGATGAGAGCCTCAGTTTTCTTTCAACCACTGCTTTAGGAGCCTCTGAAACATCCTTTTGCTTTCCTGCTGCATCTCCAGTTGGAGCTTCTCGTCTCTTTCCTGCTGTTGGAGCACCCCTTCGGGCAGCAGGCCAGGTCGGCTGGTGCTCAGGCTGAGGGTCAAGCCGCTGAGGCCCTGTACCAGTGTCTCCCAGGAGGAAGCATGGGGGGCCCCTTTCCTCTCCGCAGACATCCCAGAGACATTTGGCCTATGGCTCTGGCAGTATCGACATTCGCATCTGAATCTGTTCTGATCTCTATCACCTGAGGAGGAGATCCTGGCTTTCCTCTCCACCCGATAAGGTGCCACCTGATCGAGGTGCCGCCGTCTCATGTGCCCCAGAAGGGTTTTCTTCCTCTGAGGGGACGCTGACCTTTCCCACCGCCTCTCTTGTAGGGTTTTCTCATCTCTGTAGCGCTGCTGGAGCAGCCCCTCTGGAAGAGGGGCAGGGTATTTGGTGCCAGGACTGGTTTTGAGGTCACCCAGGCCCATCATAAGCAGTTCCGAGAAGGAAGGAGAGGAGGCTGCCGTGACTTCCCGGGAGGTCTCTTCAGAGATCATCGGGGAAGACTCAGAAATCAGTGTTGAGCTGCATTTCCGGAGCGGATCCATGGAGGTGTGGTCCATGCTCACAGCTCCACCTGGCCCTTGGTCTAGACAGCAAGCTGAAGACAAAGGTTGTCAAAGAGCTGGAAGCTAGCAAGGGAGGTGTGTGGCCAGAAGGACCCAGACTACATCAAATGGTGATAAAAGAAGAAAGAAAACTCCATTATTATTCACCTGACTTAACGTTTCTGAGCCTCAGCTTCCTATCTGTTAAATGGGGATAATAATGAGCCCTACTCCTTATTCTGGGCTTTTAAATAAGAGTATACATTTCCAAGCTCAGAATTCGGATGGCATATAATCAGGATCTCAGGCGTGAGATTAATCATCAAAACCACATCATAGGTAATGAAAAATGGTGCCCTGCAGTCAACCATGTGAATCCCCTGCCCACTTTTTTTTTTGTTGTTGTTGTTGAAAGAGAGAGACAGAGGGCGCGAGTGAGCAAAGGGGGGGTGGAGAGGGAGAGGGAGAGGGAGAGAGAGAGAGAGAGAGAGACAGAGAGACAGAGAGAGACGACAGAGAGAGAATGAATGAATAGGGAGCCTGAAGCATGGCGCAAGCTCAGTCGACCCTGCCGACTTTTTATAACCATTCAAGCATAATTTTAAGAACACTCCATGTGTGACCAGCATCTGCTATACTCATAAGTGTCCATGTACTTTCCAAAAGGAGACAATGGCTAAAATTTCCACCATGGTGACACATTCTTTTGAATATTCACTGGCTTTCATCTAGGTAAAAAGGATGTTCAAACCTATGGAAGTCATTTCATAATCCTCAGTAAGCAGCAATAAGAATTTTACTAAAATACAAGAACAGAGATCAATGAAATTTCTAACAAGACAGATTAGAGAAACTCAAATTAAAAGTTGCTTCTTTGGGGCGCCTGGGTGGTTCAGTCGGTTAGGCATCCGACTTCGGCTCAGGTCATGATCTCGCGGTCCGTGAGTTCGAGCCCCCCGTCAGGCTCTGTGCTGACAGCTCGGAGCCTGGAGCCTGTTTCAGATTCTGTGTCTCCCTCTCTCTCTGACCCTCTCCTGTTCATGCTCTGTCTCTCTCTGTCTCAGAAATAAATAAACGTTAAAAAAAAAAGTTGCTTCTTTGATGGGGCGCCTGGCGGGCTCAGTCAGGCGTCTGACACTTGATTTCAGCTCAGGTCATGATCTCGAGGTTCGTGGGATTGAGCCACATGTCAGGCTCTGCGCTGACATTGTAGAGCCTGCTTGGGATTCTCTCTCTCCCTCTCCCTCTGCCCCTTCCCCACTCACACGCTCTTTATCTCCCAAAATAAATAAGTAAACATTTTTTTTTGTTTTGTTTTTTTAATTTTTTTTTCAACGTTTATTTTTGGGACAGAGAGAGACAGAGCATGAACGGGGGAGGGGCAGAGAGAGAGGGAGACACAGAATCGGAAACAGGCTCCAGGCTCTGAGCCATCAGCCCAGAGCCTGACGCAGGGCTCGAACTCCCGGACCGCGAGATCGTGACCTGGTTGAAGTCGGACGGTTAACCGACTGCACCACCCAGGCGCCCACGTAAACGTTTTTTTAAAGAGTTGCTTCTTTGAAATAATCAATAAAATTGATAAACCTCTACAGGACTGAAGAAGAAAAAAAAGGAGAAGAGCAAAGAAGACACATCACACTTCTGACTTCTAGCCATACTACACAGCTAGAGTAATAAGAACAGTGTGTTACTGGCATAAGAACTGACACGTGGGCTAACGGAACAGAATCGAGAGCCTAGAAGTAACCCCATGCATGTATGGCCAACTAATATTTGACAACAGAGTCAAGAATACTCAATGGATAAAAGACAGTCTCTTCAATAAATGCTGCTGGGAGAATGAACTATTCACATGTAAAAGAATAAAGCTGGATTCCTATCTTACACTCACAAAAGTTAACTTGAAATGGATTAAAGGCTTAAATGTAAGACTGGAAACTAAAACTGCTAGAAGAATACATAACGACAAAGCTCCCTGACACGGGTCTTGGCAATGGATTTTTGGATATACCACCCAAGGCACAAACAACAAAATCAAAAACAAGTGGGGCTACATCTAACTAAAGAGCTACACACTAAGGAAACCACCAAGGTGAAAAGACAGCATATGGAATGGGAGAAAATATTTGCAAACCGTATATCTGACAAGGATTTAATATCCAAAATATAAAGACCCCATACATCTCCACAGCAAAAACAAAACAAAATAAACTGAAAAAAAACAACAACTAATCATCGAATTTAAAAATGGGTAAAGATGGGGTGCCTGGGTGGCTCAGTCGGTTGAGCATCCAACTTCAGCTCAGGTCATGATCTCACGGTCCGTGAGTTCGAGCCCCGCGTCGGGCTCTGTGCTGACAGCGCAGAGCCTGGGGCCTGCTTCTGATTCTGTGTCTCCCTCTCCCTCTCTGTCCTTGCCCCTGCTCGTGCTCTGCCTCTCTCTGTGTGTCAAAAATAAATAAACATTAAAAAAATAAAATAAAATAAAAATGGGTAAAGGCTATGAACAGACATTTTTCTAAAGATGACGTACAAATGGCCAATGGGTACAGGAAGAGCTGCTGCAAACCACCAATCATCAGGGAAATGCAAATAAAAAGCACAATGGGCTATCACCTCACACCTGTTAGAATGGCTAGCATCAAAAATACAAGAGATAAAAATGCCAGCTTCCATGTGCAGAATAAAGAATACTTGTGTACTGTTGGTGGGAATGTAAATTGGTGCAGCCACTATGGAAAACAGTATGGAGGTTTCTCAAAAAATTAAAAATAGAACTACCATATGATGCAGACATTCCACTTCTGATAGTATATCTGAAGGAAATGAAACCACAATGTCAAAGATATATCTTTACCCCCATGTCCACAGCAGTATTATTTACAATAGCCAAGATATCGACACAGCCTAAGCATCTTTGATAGATAAATGGATCAAGTAAATACACAGACACGCAGACACATACACACACACACACACACACACACACACACACACACACACACCCACCCCACACACACACCCACACACACACACACACTATTATCTGGCCATAAAAAGGAGGAAATCCTGCTATTTGTGACAACATAGTTGGACCTTGAGGGCATTATCTCACTTATGTATGGAATTGAAAAGGAAACTTCCAAATATACAGAAAAAGCTATCAGATTTGTGGTTGTCAGAGGTGGTGATTTGGGGAGGGAGAAGAAAATTGGAGGATGATGGCCAAAAGAAACAAACTTCCAGGTATAAGAAAAATAAGATAAATAACGAAATATAATGTACAACATGATGACTATAGTTAACACTGCTATGTGATATAAATGAAAGCTGTTAAGAGAGTAAATCCTAAGAGTTCCCTTCACAAGGAAAACATTGGTTTCTTTTTCTTCTTTTTGTGTCTCTGAGATGGTGGATGTCAACTAAACTTACTATGGTAACCATTTCATGATATATGTGAGTCTGATTATTATCCTTTATACCTTATCCAGTGCTGTCAATTATATCTCAATAAAACTGGAAAGAGAGAGAGAGACAGAGAGAGAGAGAGAGAGAAGAAATTGGTTACTAACAACAGGAATGAAAGAGGAGACTTCCCTAGAGACCCAGGAAATATGAGAGAAACGATATTATTAATATTACATGAAAATCTCCATACATAAATGCAACAATGTGCAAATGGATTGATTACTCAAAAACCATAAGCCACCAAAACTTACCCAAGGTGAAAGAACATGCATATTTCAGAACCATTTACAGAAATTGAATCAGTTGTTAAAAGCCTATGATGAAAATCCCACATGGTATCACCAGTGAATTCTACCAAATATCGACAGGAATAAAAACACCCACACACAAATTCTACACAATGTCCTCCAGGAAACAGAAGTGGGGGAAATACTTGCAAGCGATTTTATGAGGCTAGCATTTCACTGATACCAAGAAAAGTACTGACCAATATTCTTCCTTAGCACAAGCACAAAATTCCTCAACAAAATACTAGCAGATGGAATCCAGCAATATATTCAAAGGAAAAACAGCATGATCAAGTGGGTTAGCTCAGGAAAGCAAAGGTGGTTCAATAATTGAAAACCAACTAATGCAATCCTCAGATTTAGAATATAATTGATTAATCAATCAATGTAATCTATAGTTGAAGATGAAAGATTAAAAAGAAAAATGATAGCCTCAATGCTATTCCTCTCAAAACCAAATGGCATTTTTCAGTAAACAATTTTAGGAAAACAATTTTAGAAAAACAATCCTAAAATGCATATGAAACAACAGAAGACCCAGAATAGCCAAGGCAACCTGGAGGAAGAACAAAGTTGGAAGTACCCACCCTCCTCATTTCAAAACATATTTCAAGGCTACAGTAAGTAAATCAGTGTGGTAGTGACAGAAAGACAGACACTGGCCAATGGGACAGAAGAGAACCCAGAAATAGACCCACGCATGTACAGTCAGCTGATCTTGACAAGGGTGCCAATAATACGCAATGGGGAAAGGACAGTCTCTTGGACAAATGGTGCTGGGAAACCTGGACACCCACGTACAAAAAGGACGATATTGGACCCTACGTTACACCACACACAAAAATCAACCCCAAAGGGATTGAAGATTAAGTATAAGACGTGACACTGTAAAACTCCTGGAAGAAAACATAAAGGAACATCTGTGCGACACGGGTCTTGGCAAGTGATTTCATGGAAACGACACCAAAAGCAGTCATGAAAAAGCAAAAACGGCCAAGTGGGACTACATCAAACTTAAAAGCTTCTGCACAGCAAAGGAAAACATCAACAAACCGAAAAGGCAATCTACAAAATGGGCAGAGATGTGCAAACCATGCATCTGATAAGGGTTAATTTTCAATATTTATAACAAACTTTTCTAACTCAATAGTTAAAACAAACAAACCAATTTAAAAATATGCAAAGGATCTGAATAGACATTTCTCCAAAGAAGACATACAAATGGCCAAAAGGTATATGAAATGATGCTCCCCTTCACTAAGCATTAGGGAAAGGCAAATCAAAACCACAATGAGATGTCATGTCACACATGTGACACGTGAGGATGGTTATTGTCAAACAAACAAAGAGCAGATCACAAGTGTTGGAGAATATGCAGAAAACTGGAACTGTCGTACGCTGTCGGTGGGAACGCAACTGGTGCAGCCACAATGGAAAACAGTATGGAGGTTCCTCAAAAAATTAAAACTATCATATGATCTTGTTCATATCCAGATGTCCCCTCCAAAACAACTAAAAACAAACAAACAAACAAACCACAAACCAACCCCCAAAAAACCCATCATCTGATCCAGCATCCCACTCCTGGGCATATATCCAAAAGAACTCAAGCCAGCCTCTCACAGAGATGTCTGCATTCCCATATTTACTGCAGCATTAATCGCAGTAGCCAGGATAATGGAAACAACAATCCTGTCAATCGACAGTGGAATGGATAAAGGAAGTGTGACACATCTATACAATGGGATATTATTCAGCCGTATAAAAGGAGGAAATCTTACCCTTTGCATTCCAGGTGCTGTGGATTAAAGAAGCGAAACAGATAATGCTGTTTCTTATCCAGCGCCTTCCATGTGCCAGCTAATGTCAGCTAGGTGTTTTACATTTGTTGTCTCCTGGAAGTCTCCCAACAAACCTTGAGTAGGCAGGATTATTGCCTTTAACCAGGAGGAATTTGAGGCTGAAGGAGAGAGACTGAAGTGGCAGGGTCTGCCCTGGAATCCAGTGTGAGTGTAATCCGAATTTTAGGGCGGAGGGAGGCGAGTCTGGAAAGAAAGGCAGGCACTAGGATGCAGACAGCTTCCGATGCCGTGTGGGTGTAAGGGAACATCATGTGCTCCGTTACCTGCCCTGGGGTACCCCCCACCCCCACCCCGGCACCAGGACAGGCTATCTGAGGACATAACTGGAGTGTACTGAATTGATGCACACAGTGTAAGACGGTGTGTATTTGTGGTCCCCAGGTGGGAGAGTCAGCCTTCTGGTGACGGATCGTCCGTGCATGACGCAAAGGATGAGAATGTATGGCAGAGGAGGAGAGTTTCCAGGGCTGAACACAGACGTGTAATGTGATCTTTATGTTCTTTGCTCTAGCTCACGTGGTGTAAAGCCTGACCTGCCACCTCTCCCATGGCAGCGTCAGTAGGTGTAAAGATAGGGAATGTGGCAGATGCAATTCTGTGAACCATACTTGCATTACGTCATTATGTATTCACAAATGCAACCCTCTCTGCTTGGTATTGTCACTATTAAGAATAATAAGCCCATTTCACAGGTGAGGATAGTAAGGCACAGGGCCAGGTACATTTCTCAAAATGACAGGACTGCAAGTGGCAGAACTGAGTTGGAAGGAAGGTTGTTTAGGAACAGAGCTTGTGCCCTTACCCACGACACGACATGGCTCCCACAGAAAAGAAAACCAAACCCCACGATGCTCCCCATATCCAGAAGTCTGCTTTGTGCTGTGAGTAAAGAGGAAACCCCTCCTCAAACAGGTCTAATCACAAAGGCAATTCACAATCATACAATGAAATCAGAAGTAAGGGTGGGTGCAGGCGGGGCATATTCTGGGGTCTGGTGATGCCATCAAGGACCTAGGTTCTTTCCAGTTCTCTGATCTGTGTGTGTGTGTGTGTGTGTGTGTGTGTGTGTGTGTGTGCGCGCGCGTGCGCGCGCGCGCTTGCTTTCCGTCCTGTGCTTGTCAGAAGAGCCCTGGAAGCAAGGAAGGCAGGTACTGCCATCCCCATCTTAGAACAACAGAAGCTGCATGGCCAGGTCTGGACATAGTGGCCCCAAAGACAACAGGCACTCAGCTATTGCAGGCAGGGCCTTATCCTCTGAGTTTCTGGTCAGACTATGGCTACTGGAGAGCAGGGATCTTTCCTCAGCATTCAGGGCCCATGGTTCAGGCTACAAGTGATGCATGAACACAATTCCACTCGTTTGAGGAGCTGCTCAGGGGCTGGCCTGCCTTCGGTGATAATTTGACCTCCCGTTTTCTTGGGTGCCCCTCTGCCTTTTAGTCAGAATATTAGGACATTCTCCAGGTTCTTCTCTTTGGTTCTAGACAAACTCTTTGTCTCTTAGACCCAGGCGCCCACACGTTTGCTGGCAATGCCTCTCCAGATGATCTGTCAGCCCCAAAAGCAGAACCTAGAAAGTATCCCCAAGGGTGTGAATTCAGGGTTCACGAAGAGGTGACCTTTCAACAAACATTGTGAACAGGGAGAGGAATCTGACAAGCACATTTCTGGGGTCAGGACTTTCCTGTCAAGAGGGAACAGTTGGGAAGAAGTGTCTGAGGCAGAGGCTTCCAGAAACAGTGCAGATACTGCCAGAAGGCTGGAGCAGCTGGGGGGTAGGGGAAGGGAGTGAGAGCCTAACAGAAACCAGGGGAGAACAACGGGTGACAGGCACTAGATCCTGCTGTGCTGAGTCAGCTTCTGTTCAGTCAGCTGGACTGCAAAGGACACCCAAGGATCACAGATGCCGAATGACAGCCTGTATCGGGCTGTAAGTTAGGCAGAGAAGGGACATGGAGAGGACCACTTAGAGAAGAGGCAGGTTTGGACAAAGAGCTGGAAGGACAGTGAGGAGGAGCGCCTTCTTGTGAGGCTGACAGCAGTCACCTGGATTGACACAGCCTTCACCCGTGTGCTCATGTCCCGTCCCCCAAGGGGATTTGTGCTCTTGCCAGAGCATCCCATATTTAACTAGCAGCCTTAATTCACTCAACAATCCACCTACTGGACAGATCACTGTGGGCACCTACTCTGTGCACCAGTCGCTCGGGACTTGGAAAACATTCTCTGAGTTGCCTGGAGCTCCAAGGATCTTGACCCAAGTTCCATTGTGAGACCAGAACTGTGGCCGACGGGGCAACAGTGACCCACACATTGAAAATCCCTTTAGAGCCTCTTTAAGTTTCTGGAATTAGAGCTGGTACAAAAAATCCAATCTTCCTCCTCCTCACAGAGAATCTGAGTACAGAGATGTCCTGTTTACTCCATCCTCCTGTGTCATAACCGGTACACGAGCTGCCCTTTGGGATGAAGGACCCTGGGTGGAGGTCCCTCCTTCGCTGAAGAAACATGTTCTAAGCACCACCCGAATTCATGTGTCAGTTCACTGGACTCAGTGGGGACACAGGGATCACACAGGGTATAGTCTGCAAGCAGATGACCACTGCACATTGTGTGAGAAGAGCGGTGGCAGAATTGAAATCACAGTACCTTAGGGACACAGAGCAGGGCCTCTTACCCCTACTTAAGTGTATGTGTGTGTGTTTGGTCAGGACACACCTCTCAAGGCTGGGGAGGCTGATGACACAGGCACTTTGCTCACCCACAGTGTACAGACATGCACGCCGAAGAACAGAGAGACACCTAGTTAGAGTCGGACTGCAGTCCTTGGGCTACTGGGCTTCAAATCACCAGTGGGGTCTGGTCAGTGCTACGGCTGTGATGCAGCTACTAAAAGCACTTCCTCTGCTTGCCTCTCAATTCGTAATACCTGGTCACCAGTGAGACAGGTAGAGACCTAATTTGGGTGGTGGGGTTGCTTGCAAAGGCTCTCTAACATGGCAAAGTACCACTCCACGGGGGGAGCCCTGGACATTGAAGTCCTGCTTGGCTGTTGGTTCTGAGGCAAGCCTTCCATGCCAAGGGACTCCAGGTCTGTTGGCTTCAGGGCAGCTCATCAGAGGACAGACACAAAATCTTAGAACCTTTCAAGGTTGCTGAGTACCTCCATTTCAAGGTGGACAGGTGTTGGGACCATGATGACTATACAATACTGGAACAATATATGCATTTCAGCAGCTGAAACACAATCCAGGAATATCACTGTGAGTGCAAAGTCGGGCTTTGGAGTCAGGCGAAATGGAGGTGTGATGCCCAGATCCACCCTTTCCTGCACCAGCGACCTAAACCTTTCCGTTTGTTTCCTTGTCTACAGACAGTGGGCTTTGACACTTACCTGAGTTTTTGGGTAATAAAACTGTATATACCAGCACAGCTGAGCTCCTCAACAGCCAGGCTGCAGAAGAGACAGTCACACCGTGTCCTGTGTTAGGGACATGTCAGCATGGAGCAAGTATGCCAGGACCCTGGGACTCTAGTCCACGCCTCTGGCTGAGGTTCGGGTTTGGGGGTTGTGGTGGTGGCTGGACTGGTGGTTCCATCTTTTCTCTTGTCCAAGGGACACACTTCATTTCATGCCTAGGCAGAGGAGTTACAGTGAATGAGGTTAATGCTCACAGTTGAGTCTATGACAAGACAGAACCAGCAGGGGGTGCTGCTGCCCACTGGACCCCACAGGAACTGACAAACTTTCCTCCAGGGGTTTCTGGCACCTGGTAGGGACCCCTAAGGAGTTCTATGAAGGCACTGTCAGGATCCCTTAGAGGGCTCCAATAGTGAGCAGCAGCTGATCTTTGCCTCCTTGATGGCCACAGGGACTAACAGACCAAACCTCTTGTAAAGGGAAGATTAGTTAGTACACTTTCTCTTGTCCCAACAGAAACTCAGACTGCAACTCCGAGTGAAACATTATCAAAACAAAGTCCAAGGGAGGTAGTGGAAGGCATTTAATTTCTTGGGTCAAAGGTGCCATAAAGTGACATATTCTTTCCACGTTTCTGCTTATCCCTCCTCACTGGAAGGCAGGGCCCCTTCACATTGGGAAAGTTTGTGACACATTCCAAACTCCGTGTCCAAGTGCATCAAAGGATCCATATGAAAGGAGATGAGATCTTTGCTGTGTGTCATCCTATTCCTAGCAAGGAAGCCTTTTCCAGAACAACTGTGCTGTCAGATTGCATCTCCAATTAACTCACTGTGAACCAGGGTAAAACATCTATTTGGGAGAATTTATAATGAAATCTCCATCACTTTTCAGTAAAAAGTTTTATTAACAGTGCCGTTTCATCCAGGGATTCCTAGGGTTAAATGGAAATCGCTCTCTACTTAACCTGATAGCTTGAACATCAGTAGGAATCAGGCAAATGAAGGCAGGGGACAGGAGACGCAGGGAGGAGAGAGAGTGCCCAAGCCCAGTGGCCATCTACTGAACAGAAAGAGGTTTAAGTTGGCTGGAATATGAAGTGGGGGTAGAGGAGGCCATCTGCTGAAGATGAGGCATTTGAGGGTAGGCAAGGCCTGCTGTGCCTGGTCCAGGAGGCTGGACGTTATCCCAAGAACAGCAGGAAGACCCTGCAGAGTTTTGAGCAGGGTACACAAGACCAGATTAGGATTTAAGAATGGCCCCTCAGGTAGCGGGATGAAGAAATTTGTGGCCAAGGGTTAATATTGGTGGTAGTTATCAAGCAGAGAGGAGGGTCATGTGGCCTAGGGAACTAACTGTAGTGATGGAAGTAAGTGTCAAGATCTTATTTTGAAGGACGTAGGAGGTTGGACTGGACGGACTTGGTGTTTGAGGGGGTGGTGAGAGAGAGGCAGCAAGGAAGGACGGCTCTAAGAGTCGCTGGCCGAAGCAGCTGGGTAGAAGGCTGCTTTTCACTGGGTTAGGCAACACTGGAGGAGATGCCGATGCATGGGGAGTGGGGGTGGGTGCAGGTGCGTTCACTTTTGGACATGTTGTGTATCCTTGCCTGTGGGGCTCAACCACTTAGTACCTCAGTGACTTGGGGGAGCTGACCTAGCCTCTCTGTGCCTAAGATGCATCCTCTGTAATAGGAGAATGATGCTAATAATTAGAAAACGCAGCTAATTTCTGATTCATTTAGTCCCCGATAATGTTCTCTACTTGTACAGCAGAATGCTGTTTTCAAGTTAGGCAGTCCCTAGGCAAAACGGGAGTCTCTCTGCTTATCCATGTATTGGTTGGCTTTACTTACCTGCCGTGTGTATTTTCAACATGCAGTGTGTTTTGGCAGTGCTAAAAGAAAAACAATTAATGCAAAGAAATGTGTTTAGGGGCACCTGGGTGGCTCAGTTAAGGTTAAGCGTCTGACTTCGGCTCAGGTGATGATCTTGTGGCTTGTGGGTTCGGGGCCCACGCTGGACTCTGTGCTGACAGCTCAGAGCCTGGAGACTGCTTGGGATTCTGTGTCTCCCTGGCTCTCTGTCCTTCCCCTGCTAGTGCTCTGTCTCTCAAAAATAAATAAACATTAAAACAAACAATCAAAAGAAATGTGTTTATCACGTGTGATATGTTAGCCCGTCAGTTTGTCCCTCAAAGAAACAGCCCCCCTTCAGGCCCTCCACTCTTCTTCTTGTAGCCTCACTCCCTCAGAGGGACCTACTTTCTCCAACAGTTCTCTTCTCTGTAAAGTCATCTTTACAGAGTCCCAGAGAGTGCCTAGCACCTGTTGAGTGCAATCTGTCTGTGAGCCTGTCAGTTGTCTCAGGTGTGAAGTTAGGGGACAGGAGAGAGCCGGATGTGTGGATCTGGAAACCAACAGTGTGTGCCTGTATTGCAGGCAGGTGGTGAAGCCATATATACCAAGACTTGAATCAGGGCCCCATCACTTACTCCTTGTGTGACTCTGGGCAGGTTACTTCACCTCCCTGTGGTCAGTTTCCTCATTTGTAAGATGAGGATGATGATCCTATTCTAGGATAATGACTCATGGTTGCCTCCTTCTTTTAGATCAAGAAAATACTACCTTTTAAAACTATAAAGTGCTCTTCAAGTGTAGATTACTTCCAGGGTTAAAAAGAGAATCTCTGCTCATCTAGCTTTCTGCTTGGACAGGCACGAAACATGCCATGCTCATTTTTACCCTGTAGACAATGTTGAACTTCACTCGAGCCCTGAAGAGAGCCACAGTCAAGAAATCTCGACAGGGTTTCATGTTTCAGAAATGGCTTATCGCAAAAGACCACTCTTCCCCCCTTTAACCTAGAAAAGGCTTGCTCCTCATGCTTTGTCACGCCCTACCATATGTCTGTCGGGTGGCTCCTGGGTTTACATGCGACAAGGCCAAACACAGACCTTTCTCCTTTTGCTGATTGGGCCAGACACACAGTCCCTGCAGCTCCCTGATGTAACTGAGATCAGAAGTCAGCCCTCCTGAAACTAGCTAGACACAGAGAGAAACATTTCTTGTTCGTGGAGACTAATCCTGAATGCAGAAACATCCTACCTTAAGTCTCCCCCACTATAATGGGTCTACTCAATCCTTAGGGGAAAAAAAGGCAAAACCACCCTGCGGAGACCGTGTGATGTTCAGATCTGGGCTGCTCTCAGCATTGCAACAACCTGAATAGTGAGGTGCTGTACTAGTTTGGTTTTTGTCTTTCCTAGTATGCACGCATGCAAAAACGACCGGTAAGAACACAAAGATCTGAAAGTGGTACTTCCTGCCACGCGTGCGCCCTACAAAGGAAGTAACCCAACGTCACTCGTCACTTGCAGCGCCTGGAAACTCTCCCTGCCACCTCGGGAAATATGTATCCTGTGCAGTCACTCAGGTGCGCCACAGTCACTCTGGGGTGGGTTCAACCTTCTCTACTCCCTGCGTGGTTACAAGTCCCGGATCCCAAGTACCCACGCCATGGCCCACGGAGAGGAAGCCACTTCACCCCGGGGCACCCCGTTGTCCCTCCCTGTCCCGTGCAGCCGGAGGAAGGTTAAGGAGCACCCGGCTTCTCCATAGTGTCCCATGTCTGTGATGTCACACGCAGTCCCGCAGCCCCTCTTCCTGTGGCTGGTCTCTCTAGGAAGTCGGGAGGTCTTCCCCTCTCGGTGGTCTTAGCCCTTCTCTTCTGGGGAGGTGGGGGTTCAGACCTGGGGCTGAGGATAGGAGGGGGTGCGCTGGCGCAGGGATGGAAAGAACAGGATCCCGGGAAAGAACATGCATGAGAGCAAAAGCGGGAACCTAAGAATAAAAGAGGGAGAATCTCCCTAGAACAAGCCGGGTGTGCATTCGTGTCACAGGACCACCGTTCTTTCTGCGCCACACAAGAGCAGTGCTCTCTGAAAGAACAGCTGTTTTTCTCAGAAGCCTGCCTCTGCAGTGTCAGAACTGAGGTTTGACAACCTGTGTGTGGCATATTTCTCTTTCTCTAATTGGGGATGCCATATTTAGTGGAGATGAGATTGACACTTCCCATGGGCATTGCTAGACAACCCCCCCCCCGCCCCCAGGCCATAACTGGGCTCCAGTCCGTGTTCCACGGGTTCAGAAACAGTCTGTTTCCTTGGCATCACTTCCTGTATTAAACCATCTGAGGAATTCTGTCTAGGAGGTGACATACAAAAAATAGGCTCTGTCATTCCTACACTGGTATACAATTATTTAGACTGTTGTAATCAGATTACAAGCTCCAATATATAATATTTACAAAAAGAAGGCATGTTTGGTTGTCCAGTTTGCTGAAAAACAGCCAATCCTGGGCAGCAGACATATAAGTGTGATGAGAAACTTGGCTTTATAATTAATCACAGAATTCCATTTACATTTCCAATACAATTTCCTTACATTGACTACTAATGTGTGTATTGGGTGGGTCGTGTGTGTGTGTGTGTGTGTGTGTGTGTGTGTGTCTATGTGCACACGCGTGTGAGTGTTAGGGTGTTTTGTCAAAAACCGAAAAGTGAATTGCCTGTCTTGCCCGAGCCTCTCAAGCTACCAGTAACAGAGAGAAAAGATTTTTTAAAATTCCATATTGTAAGGAGCAGATTGTGAACAAGTTCCTACTGGAGTGTCTTACCTGGAACCTCCTGGGATTCAGCAAAATGTTTTGTGAATAGTTTTTTTTAGGGAAGCACTGGTTCTACTGTTTTTAGTTGAATATGGACTACACTTAAAACTGTACTTGAGATTGTATGAAATAGGTAAGCTAAAGCTCAAGATTGGGAGAACCCAACCCTAGGGAAGGGTCTCAGGGAAGCTAACCACACAGAGTCAATGGTCTAGACAAGGAAGACAGGTTGTTACGAGCTGGAACAGACGAGTTCAGTCAGTCAACTCAGATCAAGCTCTGTCTTTCTGGACAGTTGTCAGACTGAAACATCAGGAAGAGGCCACAAATACCTCAAGTATGAACTTCAGTATGTGACAAAGGCTCTCTATAAACACTCATGTGGCTCAGAAGTGTCAATCCCTGGAAGAAAGCACTGAAGACAGAGGCGAGTTTCCTCACCCTGGGACCCAGATCTCTGAAGCATCATACCCTAGACACAGACTCCCAGATACTTCATGGGCCTCCCACTATGGCTCTCAAAACCCAAAATATCCCATTGACACACTGAGGGAAGCCAACCACATTGACTCAATGGCCTAGACTAGGAAGCCAGGTTGTTCGAAGCTGGAGTGGATGAGATACAGACCCAAGAGAAGGCAGCTAGGAGACCTCAATGCATTGGACATACAATATCAAACCACCCACAGAATTCAAACTCCTATGGAACTCGAGATATGAGGAGAGACACAAAACAGCTCAGAGGCGATAAATTCTATAATACAGATCCACATGCATTTTAGCAACCTGGCAACCTGCAACATAGAAACTTAATAGCTCATAGACCTTACACCTTGCACACAGATGCCATACAATCACAGAGCTGACAACCTTGCATGCAGGCACACAAACAGCACAAAACACCTGTACCGTGAACCTAAGCTTGCTCAGATACCTCCTGTCCCATGACAAATAACCTTTGCAATCTCACAACCTAGAATATGGGCCCCCAGGAGCTCAAATATGCCAACCTCAACAGAGACCCTCAGGAGAGCTCAAACCCTAATTCCTGAAATACATAATGGGAACAGCCCCAGACAACTTACATTCTGCACGCTGCACCTAAAACAGATCACATACCTCACTCACCAGGAGAGACCCCTAATAGCCCAGACAACTCTCACTTGGACACACAACCCTCCACAGCTCAGTGATCTCCCATACTGGACACAGACCCTCTCACAGCTCATACATCTCAAATCCTGGACCCCAAAATGGCTCGTAAAACGACATCTTGTTTTTGAACACAAAAAGTCACTCCATACAGGACACATGTCAATTAGAGACACAATGAGGTCTCACCCAGCCCCATGAGTGAATAGCACAGAGAGACTGAAATACAGAATTACAGACAGCCTTTCTGGGAAACCGCTGTCTCCACAGTATTAGCCCCCATCCCAGTGCACCCATCCAGGCACGTGAGGAACCTCTTTTCCCAGGGATAAATGACCCCAGGTTTGGCCATCATTGGCTGTTCCTGGACAATAACTCAGCTGCACTGGTCCCAGGCCACAACTAGGAGGGAAGCCCCCGCTCACACGTCTGACAGACAGTAGAGCCCTCCACCCATCAAAATGGGGAGACCTTCTAGGTTGGAAGGGTTCATGCCATCTTCAGGAGACTCCCACTGTCCTTAAGGCCCCAGAGCCCTCCTGCTGAGGAGCCGTTGCCTCATTGTGGGGATCGGAACCTGTGGGGAAGGCAGAACAGGACAGTCCCACGCTGCTCAGGGTAGATCCATGCCCTCTCAGTCTTGTGGAAGGCCTGTCCCTCATCCCATTCACCCTGAACACACTGCTCGCTTCAGCCTTCTCAGCTCCTAACCCTTGGAGGCACTGCAGCCACCCAATTTTCCCAGTGTCTATGTGAGCCCCAAACACAAGGACACCTTCAGTCAGCAGGTCTGTTGCAAGCCAGTGAACACCAGTGGGGGAAGGAGATGGTGAAGGGGTTCACATTGCCGTGCCAGGATGACCCGCCACAGACCACTTACCTGACCACTGAGGGTGCCCCTGTTCCACCCGCTTCTCTACCTTATCATCTCCCCATCCACCCAAAGGAAACCTGTCCCCTTCTCTCAATGCATAATTCTGCTTTAAAGGGGAAGGTGGTATGAGGGTGTCCACAGTTCCCGTGGGGCTTTGTGCAAACTGTGAGGCGCATACGTTTCCCCCGCTGATCTCCCACCATGAAGCCAACACCAGAGCAGGCCTATTTGCTCACGGGCAGAATCCACGGCGAGGCTGACGTGGGCCTGCCTGGGGCATGCACCTTGTCCTCCTCAGGGGACACACACACTGGCCCATCTCTCATGCCATTGTGAATTTCCCTCCCCCAGGAACACAGTCTTGCATCTGCAGCCTTTCAGGCACAGGTGTGAATACAGTCAGGGCTTAAGGAACGACTGGGGAGAAGTTCACGGACATGAGAACCCACCTATCTCTTACTTGCCTGCCCTCACTCAAACATCTCTCCTGTCTCATGCTTAAAATCCTATCCTCTAAGTGTTCACTTCTCTGGGTTGAGTAGGGCACCTTGTTTCCCTCGAGAAACTGGCTTGGAGTAGGTCATGAGCCCCTCTTTGAAATATCTCTGCCCATCCAAGACTTATAGTCTGGTGGACACATAACAGGACACTGGAGAAAGATTTAGTGATTTGTTATTGGGCTCATTTCACTATAGTGGGATCCTGGAAGCACTGTTAAAAAAAGAAGTTGCAGGAAGACTGACTAAAGGACAGACTAAGAGAAGCCAGTGATCCCACTGACCTGGGTAGCATCTTCAGCCTCTTTTGCTGGTGAGCAGCCTGAGGTTCCACGGCATGATTCCAAACCCTCCACTTCCACCTCCACTCTTCAAAGCCCCACCTGTGCACCCATAAACTCCCTGAGAAGGACACCCCACCTCCAGCCAATGGGATTCTTTTCCTTGGAAGATCCTGGCAGGCAATCCCATCTAGACTAACCAGTCTAGTGTGGTCCTTAATCTCTGCTCTGCTCACCCATGAGGAAACCATTCATGTGCTCCTCTTCCATGTTCCCTGGTCCCCACTTGGTTAGAATCTGTACAGATGACGGGCTGGGGCCAGAAGTGGGACGATGGTGACCTCCGGAGAGGTGGAGGTCCTTGCATGGTGGTGAGCTCCCCTGCACCCTGCCCGCAATGGTTTCTTTGGGAACACAAGACTCCCTCACTCCAGCTGTACCTCCCAGAGGAGACTGCTTCATCTGGGACTTCAGTGGTACATCCTATTACAGGAAAGTACAACCTGCTGCTCCTCTAGCAACCTTTCACCCTTTCCTGCCACCCCACACCCTGGTAATTTGCCCAGATGGGGTCACATCACCTCCAGCTCCACTCCTCCCCAGGAATAAAACTAATGGGCGCTGCATCCTTCCATCATAGTCTCACTACTCTTAAACTCCCCACAGGGATCATTCCACTTGCATACGCCAAGATCTTGTAGACAGCCTGAGATAAAGTGTCCAGCCTCCTGTCTACATCTCCTACGTCACGAATGGGGTGCTTAGGGTGCCAGCAAAGGGGCATTTGTTACTCCAGTCACACCGAGGGTAGTGTGACTTGGTAAAAGAACTTTGCAGGGCTCTCTGACGGCGTCTATCAAAATTTGATTCTACTGTGTCCCTACCCTCAGTAGAATTTCAGCTTCATGAAAAGAGGAACATATGTGGGTCTTCTCTAATGTCTCCCCAGCACTTACAGTAGTATCAGGCACACAAGAAGGTACTTCAGAGATGTTTCCTTAGCAAAAGGTTGCCTTGATCCAGCAATTTCCATTGCTACGAACTTGTCTTAAAGAAATATTTACACAGCCACAGAAGCATGTGTACAATGAGAATAGCAAATTTCAGGGAGTGGGGGTGGGCTCTAAATGGCCATTGGTAGTCAATGACCTTTGGGAGGGTAAATGAAAGATGAAGTGTTCCTATCCTACAATGGAGCACCCACTGGCCTTGAAACAGAATAAGAGGAGCAAATTTGTACTGACCAGAGATTTTTATTTTATTATTATTATTTTTTTTTCAAATGGGGAGTAGCAGATCAGTGGTAATCCTAACTCAACCAGTGTCTGTAAGTGTATATGTATGTGCAGGTGCAATTTGTAAATACTGATAACAGGGACAAGACGGAAACACCTATCAGACTACAGTGGTCACCTCTGATGATCAAACTGGTGAAGGCAAGACCTGGACAGCGTATTACATCTTCTGGGGTAGGCAACTGTACTTCTAAAATGGCCAAAATCATATTCAAAAGCAAATGCTTTCCTTTACAATATTTTTTTCATTTTGTTAAGCTGTAAGTCACATTCCATAAAATTCACCCTTTTTTGTTGGCTTTTACTATGTACATACGGTTGTGCCAACCATCACCAACATCTAATTCCAGAAGAAACCCTACGCCATTAGCAGTCCCTGCCCAATCCCCCCTCCCAGGAGCCCTGGACATTTACTAGCAGCTTTATGTCTCTACAGATTTGTCCATTCTGGACATATCCACTAAATAGGATCCTACATTATGTGGCCTTTGAGTCTGGCTTCTTTCACTTAGCATAATGTGTCCAGTTTTCGTCCATGTTGCAGCAAGTATCACTACTCCATTCTTTTTATGGCTGGATAATATTCTACTATATGGATACATCACCACAGGTGATATATTCATTATTTGGTTGGCACTGGGTTGTTGGCACTTTGTTGTGATTAATGCTGCTAGGAACACTCGTATACAAGTTTTTGTGGGGGCTTATTCTTTATTTGTCTTGGATATATATACCTACGATGGCATAACTGTGTCATACAGCAGCTCTGTTTAACTTTTTGAGGAGCTGCCAAACTGTTTTCCACAGCAGCTGTGCCATTTTGAATTCTCACCAGCAATGTATGAGGATTTCAATTATTCCACACCTTCCCCAACACTTGTTATTTTCGCTTTTAAAATTATATCCATATTAGAGGGTGGAAAGTTATAATTCATAGTGCTTTCAATTTTTGTTTTCCTAACGACTGATATTTTTGGGCATCTTTTCATGTGCTTATTTGGCATCTGCAGATCTTTTTTAATAGAAATGTCTATTCAAATGCTTAGCCCATTTTTTTAATTGCGAGAGACAGAGAGAGAGAGCGAGAGAGAGAGAGAGAGCGCGCGCACACGCTCAAACAGGGGGAGGGGTCGAGAAAGAGAATCCCAAGCAGGCTCCATGCTGTTGGCCCAGAGACTGATTTGGGGCTTACTCTCATGAACCGTGAGATCATGACCTAAGCCAGAATCAAGAGTCGGTCACTTCACTGACTGAGACCCCAGGTGCCTCCCTTATCCCATTATTAATTGGGTTGTCTTTTTACTCTTATCTTGCAAGAGTTCTTTTTACATTCTGACTACTGGGCCCTTATCAGATATACAAATACTTCTTCCCATTCTTTTGGTTTTTTCACTTTCTTATGGTGTCCTTTAAAGCAAAAACTTTTTCTCATTTTGATGAAGCCATTTTTACCTAACTTTTCATTTATTATCTGTGCTTTTGATGTCCTAGCTAAGAATCCATCACCTAACCCAATGTCACAAAGATTTACTCCTACACGCTCTTACAGAAGAAGTTTTATAGTGTTAGTTCTTACATATGGACTTGGATCCATTTTGACTTAATTTTTATCTGTGGTATGAGGTTTGGACTCAAACTGATTCTTTTAAATGTTGACTATCCAGTTGTCCCAGCACCATTTACTAAAATGACTGCTCCTTCCCCATTTAATTGTCTTGGCACTGTTGTCAACAATTAACTCACCATAGATAGACGGGTTATTTCCAGACTCTCAATTCCATTCTGTTTACCTCTGAGTGTATCCTTAAATCAGTACTACATTGTATTCATTACTGGAGTTTTGAAATAATGTTTGAAATGGGAATGCACGAGTCTTCCACTTTTGGCTGTCTCCTGCAAGATTGTTTAAATTAATTCTGGGTCCATGAAATTTCCACATAAATTTCAGGAGCAGTCTCTCAATTTCTAAAAAGCTGCAGTTAGAATATCAATAGGAATTACACTGAATGCTTGGATCAATTTGGGGAATGTTGCCATCTTAACAATATCAAGTCTCCCAATCGATGAACACACCCAGTCTTCCCATTTTTTAAAATTTGCTTTAATCTCTTTCAACTGTGTTTTGTAATTTTCAGTGTGTAACTCTCACACCTGCTTGGTTAAATTAATTCCTAAATATTCTTCTTACTCTATCGTAACTGAAGTTGTTTTCTTACTTACTTATTTGGATTATTCACTGCTAATGTACAGAAATACAATTGATTTTTGTATACTGATCTATCTTGCACCCCGAACCTGAAGTCTATTTTACATTTATTTTTATTTATTTTTAAACGTTTATTTAATTTTTGAGAGAGAGAGAGAGAGAGAGAGAGAGCACGCGCGCGCAAGAGCGAGCACAAGCAGGGGAGTGGCAGAGAGAGAAGGGTACAAAGGATCTGAAGTGGGTTCTGTGCTGACAGCAGGGAGCCCAATGCAGGACTCAAACTCACGAACCAGGAGATCGTGACCTGAGCAGAAGTCAGACGCTCAACTGACTGAGCCACCCAGGTTCCCAAGTCTATTTTATATTTAAAGTGATTATAGCAACACAGGACTCAAGCCCAATCAACTAATGGAAAGACTGATTCAAACACCAACACTGACATCCTGTGACAGAAAAGGAAAAGAAGAGACACATTACATACAAGGGAACAAACAGGACAGAATGGGCAGACGACTGATCAGAATCCATGCAAGCCAGAATTTTCTGATTAATGCAAATGTTTCTTGAAAATGAAGGTGAAACAAAAACTTTCAAAGAAATAAAAAAGCTGAGAAAATTCACTGCCAGAAGATCTGCCCTACACAACACGTTAAAGGGAGTTCCTCAGGAAGAAGGCAAATGAAATCCAAAGAAAATCTGGATCTATACAAAGAACTGAATAGTGCTGGATGTGGTAAAGTTGCGGGCGTATACGAATTTTTTCCTTATATTTAATCTCAGTAAAAGAAAACCATCTAAATAATAGTAACAATGTATTGTGGGGTTTACGACCTTGGTAGAAATAAAATGCAAGAAAACAATAGCACTAAGGCTGGGAGAAAGGACATGAAGGTACATAGTCCTACGATTCTGACAGTGTACAGGAAGTGGTATAATATCGTTTGAAGGCACAGTGTGAAAAGCAACGATATGTATTAGAACCCTAGAGCAACCGTTTCGAAAAGATGTTTAAAGATATATAACTAGTAAGCCAATTGTGGAGATAAAATGGAATAACACCAAATGTTCAACTGATCCAAAATTATAGAGGGAATAGGAAAGGAAAATGTGAATAAAATATCCATAGGATAAAATATACAGCCAGATGGCAGACTTAAATGTAAACTGTTAACACACTAATTGTACACTGCCTACACATCAATTAAAAGACCTAATTTGTCACTTTAGATAAAAATAGAAAGACCCAACTATGTACTGTCAAAAGGAATCTCACTTTAAATATGAATACATAAATTAAGTTAAAAGTAACTGAAAGGAAAATTTATCGATAATGCTATGGTTTGAAGATGTCTCCTCCAAAATTCCTATGTTAAATCCTAACCCCCATACCTCCTAACCTAGGAGGTGTGGCCTTTGGAAGGTGATGAGGCCCTGGGGCAGAGCCCTCATGAATAGGATTAGGGCCCTTATGAAAGAGGTTCCAGAGATCCTTTGTCCTTCCACTATGTGAGGACACAACCACAAATCTGTGACTTTGAAGAGGGTCCTCACTAGAACCCAACTATGCCGGCACCCTGATCTTGGACTTCCAGCCTCCAAAACTGTGAGATACCAAGTTTGTTTATAAGCCGCCCAGTCTGTGGTATTTTGTTCCTGCACCCCGAACACACTAAGACACATACACCCAGCAAACGTGAATCACAGGAAAAGCTGGAAGGGCTAAATTAATATTACAGAGAATATACTTCAGAATGAGGATTATCACAAGGGGAAAAGACAGATGTTACTTAATAAAAGAGGTCCAGTCATCGAGAAGATCCAAAAATCATGAATGTGCATGCATTAGTAAAAACTGATACAAGAGCTAAAAACTGATAAAACTAAAAGGAAAAACAGAGAAATCAGTTAGCTGAAGCCTTCAACATTCCCCCATCCACAACTGACAGTACAAGTGGACAACACAATCAGAAACTATATGGAGCAGTGGAGCAACACTATCAACAGCCATGGCCTAACAGATGCTTACAGAAGGACAGCACAAGACACCATCTTCTGAAGTGCACACACAAGGTTCACAAGACAGGCCATATTCTGTGCCATAAAGTAAATCTCAACAACTTCTAAACGGCTGAAATCATACAAACTGGGTTCTCTGACCGCAAAGAATTAAACAGAAATTAATTGCAGCAAGGTGTCTGGAAAACCACAGAATATTTTGAAATTAAATGGCATTTCTCAATAATGCAGGGATCAAAGAAGAACCTGCAAGAAGTAGAAAACCAAAACACAGTATATCAAAATCTGTAAGGTGAATCTACAACAATGCATTGAGGGGAATTTTTATCATTAAATATTTACATTAGAAAAGAAGAACTGTCTGAAATCAACTGTCTAAACTGTCACCTTAAGAAATTAGAAAAGCAAAATCAATTTAAACCTAAGGGAAGCAGAAAAAGTATAATGAAGGTTTGAACAGAAATTGACCTACTAGAAATCATAAAATCGATACAAAGGAATCAGTGAAACTAAGAGCTGGTTTTGTGACAGGACCAGTAAATCTAATAGGTTTAGCCAGACTGATAATAAGGAATGAGGGCAGAGTGACATGGATTACTAATATCACTACTGCCAGAGGAGACATCAATACAGATCTTTCAGACATGAAGTGGATGAGAAAATATTATTGAAAATATTATCCAAAAAAAAGATGAAATGGGAAAACCCCTTGAAAGGCCCTGGCTCGCAGGCCCCAGTCAAGAAAATAACACCACTAGCCTTATATCTGTCAGAGATTGAATTCACTAAATCAAACAGAAAACAAAAACCCTTCCCTCACATAAAACTCAAGGCTTGAATGGTTTCACTGTTTAAATTCTATCAAACACATATGAAAGAAATAATGCAGGTTTGAACAAAGTCTTCCAGGCAACTGAAGATGAGGTCACACTTCCTAACACATGTTATAGAGCCAGCAATATCCTGATATGAAAGCAAGACAAAAAATTAAGAAAATAAATAACAGACTCTGGAAAAAAAAAAAAAAAAAAAAGAGAAACCTCACTAGAGTCCAGAGCCTAGAAGGGAGAACCATACCACTTCAACGTCAATTACAGGAAGAACTGTCAGTTATAGACCCAACAGAAGAATAATCAACATGAAAGAATCATGTAGGCCCCAACAGGAAAAGATGTACATTGCATGTCCTGTAAGATACTGACTACGCCTCCAACTCAGCCAATGAGAAACTGTCATTACCCTGAACTCTTGCTTTTCTTCGATGGACTTTCATTCAAAACAACCCTTCCAACTTCCTCCTTCTTCTCCATAAAATAACGTTCCTCTACTTTGCTTATTGGACTTGCCTAGGATTTTGCCTTAGGTTGCTTGTTCCAAACTGTAATTCTCTGCTATTCCTGAATAAACTCATTTTTGCTGGTAAAATAACTGGCTGTTCTACTTTTGAGGCTAACAAGAGCAATAGCACTCATGAACACAGATGCAATAATCCAAAATAAAATATCGGCTGTTTGAAACCAGCAATATAGAAAAAAGACAAAATACCATAGTGAAATGGTTCCACAGCTTTGAGAGTGGTTCAATGTTTCAGAATCACTCATGCTAACTGACCATAATAACAGCCTAAAAATATATAAGCATCTCAATAGATGCATAAAGAGTATTTATTTGATAAATTTACTTGATAAAAACTCCTAGCAAACTAGGAATAAAGAAGGATTTCTAGCTTAGTCTCCTAGGGCTGCTGCAACAAAACTACCACAGACTGGATGACTTCTAAAAACAAGAGAAATCTATTTCTCATATTTCCAGATGCCAGGAAGCCCAAGATCCAGGTGCCAGCAGATTTGGGATGTGAGGCCCTGCTTCCTGCTTCACGGACTGCTGACTTCTTGTCCTCACATGGCAGGAGGGCCGAGGGAGCTCTCAGGGGTGGGTCTCTTTTATAAGGGCACTAATGCCATTCATGTGGGCTTCACCTGAATGACCTGATCACCTCCCAAAGGCCCTACCTCCAATCACCATCATACTGGAGAAAGGTTTCAACATGAATGTTGGGGAGATGGCAAGATTCATTCAGTTTATTGGCAACATCCTTAAGCCGATAACTGGCATCTACAAAAATATCTAAAGCCACTGTAATCGTTAATCCTGAAGGTCTGAATGTTTCCCTCCTGAGACAGGGAACAAGGTAAGTATGCATACTTTCACCACTTCTAGTCAATATTTTCCTGGCTGTTCTAGCCAATAAAAAAGTCAAGCAGAAATAAAGAAGTAAAGAAATAAAGAAGTAAAACAGTCATTATTCACTGGCAACACCTGAATCTGTAAGAAAAACCCATAAAACATTACTTGAATTAAGAAGCGAGTTTAGCAACGTGAAGAGACACATAGTCAGTATGTAAAAGTAAATTCTGCTTCCATATACCAGCCATAAACAATTAAAAATGGAAATTTTCAAAAGCAACGCTACATAGTGTAATGCTGAAAAACAGGATTAAGAATGTGCTGCCATTGTCCCCACTCCCCAACTACAGAGTTGTGGCTCAGAGGTTTTGAAGCAGATAGCTCCTCTCAGAGGAACAAAGTTCATTTGCAAAGGGGTGTTGAGGAGAAGGTCAAGCAAGCCTAAGGGCACTTGCAAAACAGTGGAGGTTGTGGTACAAGGCAAACGGTGGGAGACTGGTAGAAGTCTTGGACATAGAGGATCAACTGTAGGCTGGCCGGATTACCTGAGACAATCAGGGAGAAGAGACAGCTGCAAGGAGCCTGCCTAGGGTCAGAAAAACTCTGAAACAGTAACTTCAGCAGCTAGCCCTTCAAAGGAGCATGGATTTCACTGGTTTAGATTATGAAGCAATATATCCAGGGTATCGCTGAAAACAGTTGAACAAGTAGCCCACAGTCAGTGAACCGGAACAGCTGGGTGTGGTCAGGCAAAGAGACAATCAGAGAGAAGCCTGCCGCAACCAGTCATCCCAAGGGGACAGTAGGCATCCCCAAGACGTCTCTCCCTGAGGACTAAAATCTGAAGCCTAACACAAGGGTGGGGGTGGGCGAGAGTAAGGAGAGAAAACAGACTCCACTAAAATAAACCAGCTAGACACTAAACAACTAGACAAGGAAACAGAGGTAACAAACCCAGGAAGGGGTGGGATGGATCAGTACCCAGTACTGCTCCAATATTTTAGATAGTTAGACAAGAAAAAAATTATGATAATTCAAAAAACAGGAAAGCATGAATAAGCAACAGAAACTGCCGGTGCTTGCGACCAGATGTCAGATTTGATAAAGAATTCAAAGTAGCTGTTATAATCAGGTCCAAAGAACAAAGAAAACCACAATCAAAAAAGTAAAGGAAGGTATGATGAAAAAGTCACATCAAAGACAGAATAACAATAAAGTGAGAAAAATTATTTAAGAAAGAACCAAATACAAGTTCTGCAGTTGAAAAGTGCGGTAACTAAAGTGAAAAATTCACTCGAGGAGATCGACACTAGTTGAACTACCAGAGAAAGATTTAGCAATCTTGAAGACAGATGGACAGCGATTATACAGTCTGAAGAAAGTGAGGGAAACAAATGAAGGCAATAAACTGAGCTGCACAAACACATGGAACACTCTTAACACCAACACAGATGCAGGAGAGTACCAGAACACAGACAGAAAGGAGCAGAAAAAAATATTCAAAGAAACAGTGCCTGAAAGCAACTCAATGAACTCCAAGTAGGATAAATGAGAGATTCATAGACACATCACAGTAAACATGCCGAAAGCCAAAGGCAAGGAGAAAATTGTGAAAACAACAAGAGAAAATGACCAGTCACTTATGAGGGAAATACAATTAATAGCAGTTTACTCAGCAGAAAATATGGAGGCCAGAAGGAACTAACTGGGTAATTAAAAAATTAAAAAATGCTCAACAACCAAGAATCTCATATCCAGTAAGCTATTTTTAAAAATGAAAGTAATGTTACTGAATTGGTTCCTTAGGTATAACAATTTCTTTTTGTCAGAATCTTCAGGGTTTTACACAGATAAGAGCATGTCATCTGGACGTGGAGGACTTGATGGCTACTAAAATAAACCAGACACAGAAAGACAAATACTGGGCTATCTCCCTTCTACGTGCAATCTAAAATAGTCAGACTCCTAGAAGCTGAGGGTAGAACAATGGCTGCCAGGGGTAAGGGGAGGGGTAAATGGTGAGGTGATGGTCAAATGTACAAAGTTACAACTATGAAAGAGAAGTATGTTCTGGAGACCTACAGAGCGTAGTGCCTTTACCTAACAATACTGTGTTATATACTTAAAATTGCTAAGAGATTATCTTATGTTAAAAGTGTTCTTACCGCTAATGATAATCATATAATAACAACCACACCAACAAGAAGAAAGGGTTGTACATGTGAATACCTTTACCTATAGCTTTACCTATCAATCAGACCTCAATAAAACACACCTCTTTGGTACCACTAGTCACGGTAGTAATTTTTACATTGACTTATATGATTGTTAGATTAACTATTCTCGAATGATTTGGCTTAAACTCACTCCATGAAGGCAGTCTTTGTTTACTGTATCGCCCAGGCACCCAACACAGTGTCTACAGTGTCTAGGTAAGAGCTGAAGCTTATTTAGTGAATCATAGTTAAATGAATAGAGTCTCTCACCCTATATTTGCCCCCCACACACACACACACACACACACACACACACACACACACGGTTACCATCATACTTATGCAGCTCAGGGAACAGTGCCTGGGCAGCCACCCCCCAGCTGGATCAGGAGATGGAGGAGCACCAGTGGTGTTGCCAGATGGCGGCTTCGAGCTTCTGTAAGGTGAGGCAGCGTTACTCTCAGCAAGGCTAAGAAACTTTATGAGTCTGTCTATGGTAAAGGCTGAGACCTTTGTGCCTTCACACACTCAGTGTCCCCTCGTTACTGTTCACGGTGGGTCATCAGAACGCTCATCACTAAGTGCAGCGATTCCCTCCCGGACCTCGGACCAGGGTAACCTCTCCCCACAATACTAGAGCACTCTATTTTCATAGCAGAAAAGCAAGGCCAGAAAATGGGATTTTCGCTGTTTGTCCCCTCTTAATGTGTTTTCTCACCTTGTACTCACTTCCATGCTTCTTCTTTGAGTCACCCAACCCAACCCTGCTACTTCCCAACCAATGACTACAACACCTGTGCCTGCATCTCACTTGCTATGTAGGGCTCTACTGGAGGTGGCTGGATCTAACTATTGTACTATGCATTTGCTTTCTGTTTTCTCTTATGAATCCGTAGGCCTCCAGACTTCAAGTAACGTGCTCCAGGTGGCCCACAAACGGAGAATGCTTCAGGTGAGGCTGCCACTCTCACCCACAGCGTGACCAAAGCAGTGCTACCTTGTAAGAACCACACACTGCACCCTGGGGGCCAAAAGAGAGCAGAAGTCTAAGAAATTTTAATAGAGATACTTATCTCAATAGCACAACTGTCTCTTCTTAGGGACAAGCAAGTTGCTGTCTGATTTGGTTTGGTTTTGGCCTGCATCGTCTGTGGCATTTTCATAGCCCTTGCAGACTTAGCTAACCTTCCATCCAAACCTCTCTGCTTCCCTCGCTGCTCTGCTCTACTGTCCCACATAGCTCTCCTCCACTTTAAATGCACTGATTGGGTTTTCAGCTGGCAAGGATATCAAAGCAATTCATTATCTTGAAATGTCAAGATACCAAAGAGACCGAGTCTTTAGAAAAACGACTTTAAAATCTATAGGATTTTATCTGTTGTTTTGTTTCCAAACATTATATATACCATAAACTACTGTCCATAATGATCATGATGAGGATACCAACGCTGAAATCTGCCTCAGCAAACGCGTGTATAGACCTTGATATGAACCAGATCCCGACTTAGTGATGTGCCTGTATTGACTTGTCACCTCACAGTCTCTCGTGCACCTGAGACATCATGTTCTATCCAAGCACTGATCCAGTGTAATCAGGATAAGCTGTCTTACACGTTCACCTGTCTTTTGAACCAAAGGACACTGGACACTGAGGTGCACTGCAGTTTATGGCCAAATCCCATGTCTCTGTATGTTTTTCTCTGACCTGGATTTAACCCTGACCTTGCCCTTGCTGAGTAGGTGGCTCTGGGTAAGTTACTCCACCCCTTAACCTCTACGGGTCTCAGTTTCCTCATCTGGATGGAACAAGGGACGATACCCTTAAAAACACTTACCTCACAGTGCTGCAGTGGATACTCCATGAATTTTAAAATCATTGCTGTAGGGAAAGAGCTAAAAACAAATCCAGGCCTGTAGTAAGCCTCCTGAAGTGTGAGCTTGTATTCCCGTCTCTTTCCTTCTGCTTGTATCCATTATCCTTCCCTCCTGTTTGCTACTCCTTCTCTCTGCCTGCCCCCTGCACACTTTCACCTCATCCTCCACTCCCATTCTCTCCTCACTGCACCTTTCCTAAGACTCTCCAAACACACTGTTTACCACCTCCTCATGACTCAGTTCAGAAAATACTAATACACCAGCCTTTTGTTAAATGAATAATGAATATGAGTGGAAGAAAAACAAATGTTACTGATGAAAACTGGACTGTTAACAGCTTCGTATCTTTACCAGACTCACATCTTCCCAACAGACTGAACTCCCAATAGGAGTTCAATACAACTAATGGCTGTAGAAGCCACCACATGATGAGGTCCTTGGCCTTTACATTTCACTCTTTGAAATGTTTACGCAAATTTATACACTCGTGTTCTATCATCATCCAGTGACCACTTCATTTTCCAAACACTGTACAAAATGTGCAAACAGGTCATTCATTCTAATTTCCTAGAGAAGTTTCCATTCAAGTTTTCCATAGGAGCCCACGATGATGGAACCAAGCATTGCATTTAGGCTTCCCAATGGCCCATAAGGAGAGCTGAATACTCGTTATGCTAATAAAAACACGCCCTCCACCGTGCCCCACAGACTCAATTCCTGAGTCCCCAAGGAGCCGAAGTGATAGTGCTAAGTCCTTCCAGTGAGTCAAAGGTAGTCTTGACACCATCTGTCCAGAACATGCTTCCCGGAAATGTGGGAACAACAACAGTAACAACAACGGCTAGAATTGATCGGCAATTTGCCACATGCCGGGCACTGTCCTGATGACTTTTTTTGTCTTAACACAGTCAGTACTCTAAACTGCCCCCAAGAAGTAGCTACACTTACTACTAACTAGTGTTTCCACGTTGCTAATGGAACCGAGGCACACAGATGTTAAGTAACTTGCTCAGTGGCATCGGGCCATAAGTGGTGCAGGCCCACGTTGCAGAAAATTCACTGTACTGTGTACTTGTTCAGTCAATATTAGGATCCAAGGGCCAGTGCAAAATATTTAGAGTTACACCTAACATATAACACAAACTGATTTTATAGCACGGAACTGCATGGTATACAGAAATTTGATTTCAACAGCAATCACTTAGATGGAAGCTTGACAGGGACTGGATTCAGGATACTCTGTGGAAACAATACTCTCCGAGCCTTGTTAGTACAGCAGACAGCACATCAGTCTCCTAGCTGAAGTTCTTGGGTTTGTGCATCAGAGAAGGCACCAAACTGTTGTCACTTCTGCACCCTCACAACAATGGAGAGAGAAGCCAAGCAGCAGAAAAACGGGACCACTGACTGCCCTGCTCCAGTAGTTCCCAGACAAGGAGTCCTCCTAAGTCAGAACCCAAGAAGTTTTTAAAAATGCACATGCTATGATCCATACCCAGTGAATCTCATTTAGCGTGGTCACAATGTCAAGAATCTGTGATTTTTAAAAAAAATGTTTATTTATCGAGAGAGAGAGAGCGCGCGCGCGAGAGCGAACATGCACGTGAATCGGGTAGCAGCAGAGACAGAGGAAGAGAGAGAATCCCAAGTAGGCTCTGCACTGTTAGCATGGAGCCCAATGCGGAGCTCATTCTCATGAACTGTGAGATCATGTCCTGAGCCGAAATCAAGAGTCGGATACTTAACCAACTGAGCCACCCACGCACCCTAGAATCTGTGATTTTTAACTCTGCCTAGGAAACTCTCAAGAACTTTATTAAATCCCTGTGGTAGCAAGCCTGACTTCAATGTACTGACTCTTTCCAGACAAACACACACATGAGAGACCAATCTGAAAGCACACAGAAAGCAGAACATAATGAGCACAGCCTGAGACTCAAACCAAGGGCAGGGCAGATTTTCTGAGAGGACATCACGACCCCACTGGACGTTCTCCATGAAAGCTTCGGTCTATCTCAAATCCATTCTCTTTGTGGCCAGTGGGTAGGGTTGGTGACAGAAGATGACATTAAGTTCTCATAATGGCACGGGCTTTTTTTGAGGACCACGTAAACCATATGATGTGAGGTTATGCAATCTATTCTCCCCATGTCCTCGCAGCCTTTGGTTCATTCTTACACCCACACTCCACTCCACGTCAGCCTGGCACAACCAGAACTTGGGCGCATGTCTTCCCTTCACCTATCAAAAACCTGCCTTTGACCTTAGGCGATCATCTCCCTCTTGTCCTTTCAGCTGTCCTGTGACATCATCTGCTGTCCCGAACAGGACAAAAGCTTAAAGCCCTTTCCCAGCCCCTTACTCTGGTGTCCATACCTAGAAAGGCTTGTCATCAATGAGGAGGAGAACCCCAGTCCCAGGAGCTAAGAGCCAAGACGAGCACAAAACCATCCGGGCGTGGACATTCCACGGCAGTGGTGACCTCTGAAATGAAGCTTTACCTCACATCTCAGCTGTCCCTGAAACACGTTCTTATCACAGAAAGCAGGCAGAGGATGAGGGTGCCCGGAATCCTTCCCAGGGAGTACTTCCTGGGAGTACCATGCTGCCATGGTATTTCCTCTCACCAAATCCAGGCAAGGACCAGCATATTATGTGGGTTATAACCACAATGGCACATTTTGAAAATTTCAGAGGGAGACTGTGATTGTTGAAATGATTAAAGGGAAGTATCAGTATTTAAAAAGGGAAAGTTTGGGGCGCCTGGGTGGCGCAGTCGGTTAAGCGTCCGACTTCAGCCAGGTCACGATCTCACGGTTCGGGAGTTCGAGCCCCGCGTCGGGCTCTGGGCTGACGGCTCAGAGCCTGGAGCCTGTTTCCGATTCTGTGTCTCCCTCTCTCTCTGCCCCTCCCCCCGTTCATGCTCTGTCTCTCTCTGTCCCAAAAATAAATAAACGTTGAAAAAAAAAATTAAAAAAAAAAAAATAAAAAGGGAAAGTTTCAGGGAGGCAAATCTTTTTGACAGAGACTTACATAAGGTGGATTTTCCATAAATGTTAACTTCCCTGTAAATTGAGGGATACTTGCATGTTGTTTTACCTGGGAAGGTACCAATAATCCTTGACTGTTTTGGAAAATACATCAATGAAAGCAATTCTGTTCATGGCTTTGTGTCTCATACAACATGCCAGTATCACTTGATATCTGTAGCTGTGCGTGCAGGAAATAGAATGAGGGGAACCCAAATGTACTGACCGGATGGGTCTTCTCCAGGTTATGCTGTGAAAGGACCGGAGGAATTAAGTGGGAGATGTTCACAATGTGATCTGCCAGCGGTCACTGAACATTGCCACTTTGTTTCCATATCTGTCTCCCTCGTGTCTGTCTCGTGGAAGGTTGGAAACACAGCTCTTGGTGTCTTCAGGCCAGAGGACCTGACACTCGGCAGAAGGCCAGTCCACACTTGTGGAATTGAAGTCAAATGGGAATGAATGGACCTAGTGTCATGATGATGAACCACACAGATGCCGGTCTGCAGAGGGCAGGAGGGACGTGCCACAGGTCTCAGTCTTAGGACCAATGCGGTAGGGTAAGACCAGCCTGCAGGACTGATCTCCATCACGTCCCTCAGGGGTCCTAGATTTAACCAGTTAAAACAATTTGCACTAACCACAAAGGTCTAATGTAGAAAAACAGGTAACTTACTGCTTAGTTTTTTGTACGAACCTTCTTTTTAGCTGGCCTGACGCACAAATTCAGGCACAGCACACACTGGTCGAGAAGCAGAACCTGACCTGAAAGTCTTCCAGGCTGAGGCAGTGTCGGGCTGGTCAGGGCACACACACAGGAAGGGTAATCCTAGCGGGCACACGTGATTCTCCTGAAACAGAGTTTACAATCGTTAGGGAGCCCAGAGCTGGACATACACCGAATCTGGCAACACGGCTCACCGGGGCCTCAATGTGGCCTCCCGCCACGGGCCTTCCCCTCTAGGACTCCCTGTCCACTTGGAATATCCATTTGAGCCCTTGGTTTTAGAGGGATGCCTGGAGGCAGTTATTTCCCAAAGTTGTGTCTGTCCATGACACCAGTTCATCCTCTCTCTGAGGGTGGAGGTCACGTGGAGGTGCCATGCGTGCAACGCCCAGGAGCTGGGGCCACCCCTGCTGTCCCACAGTCAGAGCTCTGGCAGGTATGGCTCGAGGCTCAGGAGTCAATTTGCATTCGCAGTGCTCACAAAGGCTTGCAAAGGCTGCACTGAGAGTGTTTCCTTAACAAAAAATAGAAAATTTCCAAGAATAGTCTGGACAGACACAGGCCATTAATGTCCTCGCCTCTTCCCTCTGCTTCTCCCCAGGTGCCAGGTTTGTTTTCTCCACTGTTACAAAATCAGTGCGTACAATTCTGAAACTGAACCTTTCCGTGTCTTTATTTACCCCCTGCTCTCCTCCAAACCTTTTGTAAGGAGGGCCTGTTAGCAAAAGGGACCAAAATATTTTCATAGAAAACTCTATTACATAACGAGAAAGACTCATGATCATTAGGAATTGTTCAGGATGAAATTCTGAATTTTCAAAATTTTCAAAATGGGTTTACATCACCTCCTGTCCCTTTTGTCTCTCTCCTTTATCCAGCAGCCAGGCTAGAACAGGTCATACCCTTGCTGGGGGCAGCTGCTTTGAACAGTGGCCCTGCCTAACATCTTACATCAGCTTTCTCAGACATCCAGGCACCAACAGCCACAACGTACAAAGCCACTTTTAAATCCTCCCTTTTCGCTCTCACTGCAAGTTTACTGAAACTCCTAGCAGTAAGTGGACACTTACCGGGTGACCATACAGGGGACATCCTGGTTGGAATGCTGGGAGGCGCAGCCACAGCAGCAGTAAGCCAGCTGAAGACAAGGCTGGAATGCCTTCCCCTCCGTCTTTGCCTCTGGTTTATGTAAAGCTTTTTCTAGCCCAGGCAACCAATTAAATTTGTCTTCTCCCACGTGCAGGAGACAGCAAGTTAAACTTTCAACATTTTTGTTCACCTTTGGGAAGGTCTGGATCCTTTTCCCTGGCCTCCAGAGAATAAAGACCCAAGTCATAAGTTGGCTACACTTGTTCACCTCATATCATCCAGCATGGCTAAAGCAGCCAAGGCATGCAGTGAGCCAACGCTCTTGGACTTGGACCTTTTATTTTTGCATTCCGTGTGTAACATTTACCTTTCAGAACAGCTCAGCTGCTCTTTCATATCGTGGGCACATCCATAATCACTGAGGCACAAGCAGCTTATCATCTCTACCGTGCCATCCTTTCTTTACGCAAAGTCTTCCACCATATTTTAGTGAGTCAGGGTTTTCCTGCTAGTGAGTCCCATGGCTGCCACCATGGTTTCGGAGGTCCCAAGACCACCCTTGCTTCTGCTGCATCCCCAGGAGGACGTGAAGGTCATCCTCAGGGCTAAGATTTATTACAGCAAAAGGATAGAAAGCAAAATTGCCCAGGGGAAATGGTGCCCTGGGTAACATCTGGAGGAAACCAGTGCAAGCTTCCAAGAGTCCTTTCCCAGGAGAGTCACACAATTTGTGCCTTCAGCAAAAATCATGATAACTCATGTGAAATGCTGTCTACCAAGGGTACCTCGTGAGTAACACAGCGTCAGAGGTTTGGGATGGAGGCTGGTCACGTAGGCACTGTCTGCCCAGCACAGACCAAGATTTCAGATTCCCAGAAGGAAAGGTATTTTCATAGATGTCTATGTGTTGAGATGTTTCATAGATGTTTAACATGAAACATATTGTTTGGACAGTTTAGGAAGAATAAAGCACCCTGCTCAGGTAGGGAATGGTGGGAAACCTTCTGAAATTCAAGTTCCCGGATGCCAAGATAAGGACCAACATGCTGATGTTTGTAAGCACAGTAGTTTCAGGCCTACTATGTTAACTCTTCTCTGCACAACACCCAATAACAAAGCTTCGAAATATATAACCAAGTCAGACAGAACTGAAGGATAAATGAACAAATCTACAAGTAACAGTTATAGAAGTCAACACTCTCTCAGTCATATGCAGAAGGAATAGAAGGAAAATTAGCAATATGCGGATGAACTGAACACTGTGAACTACCTGGATGTAACTGACAAGTATAGAACCCTTCACATATGGAAGTTTCACCAAGGTGGACTGCATCCTGGGTCACGAAACACATATTAGAAGTTATAAAATAGTTGAAATCATACAGAGAATGTTGCCTGAGCAAAAGAAAAAAAAAACCCAATATGTAAGAAAATGTGAAGAGGAAAATCTCCAAACACAAGGAAATTACACGATACATGTCTAAATAATCCCATGGTGCAAATGGCAAGGCTCAAGGGAAATTAGAAAATATTTTGGATACTAACCCTTTATCAGATGAACTGAATGCAAACGAAAATACAACATATCCAAATTTGCAGGATGCAGCTACAGCAGTACTTAGTGTTAAATGTACCGCATCAAATGTTTGTATTAGAAAGAAGAAAGGACCCACGTTAATAATGAAAGCTTCCACCTTAAGAAACTAGAAACAGGACATAAAAATAAAGCAAGAAAATAAGAAAAACAGGATTTAGAGCAAATATCAGGAAAAGAATAGAGATAGTCAATGAAACCAAAAGCTGGTTCTTCGAAAAGGTCAATAAAATTCATAAATTTCTATCCAGACTGACACAAAAAGAAAGATAAGTAAAATAAAGGCACAACTTACCAATATCCAGAATGAAATAGGTTACAGAATCCAGAGAATTTGAATGGATTCTAACAAATAATCTATGCACTTACATTTGGTAATTGAGATGGAACAGAACAATTGCTTGAAAGACACAAACTATTAAAGCTCAACCCAAACAAAACAAAACCAAACAAAACCAAAAAAACAAAAAACCACCACCCAGGTAATCTGAAAAACACACATATATTTCTAAAATATCATTGTTAAAAACTTTCAGGAAAGAAATCTCCAGGCCCAGACGGTTTCTCTGGAAAACTGTACCACACACTTAAGAACAAGTAACAGTGTGCTATCAACAACAGCCAAATTATGGGAAAAGCCCATATGTCCATTGACTGATGAATGGATAAAGAAGAAGTGGTACATATATATACAATGGAATACTACTCGGGGATTAAAAAGAATGAAATCTTGCCATTTGCAACAATGTGGATGGAAGTAGATCGTATTATGCTAAGCAAAATAAGTCAGTCAGAGAAAGACAAATACCATACGATTTCACCCCTATGTCAAATTTAAAAAACATAACAGATGAACACAGAGGAAGGGAAGCAAAAATAAGATAAAAACAGAGAGGGAGGCAAACCATAAGAGATTCTTAAATACAGAGAACAAACGGAAGGTTGCTGGAGAGGTGTTTTGTGTGTGTGGGGGGGGGGGGGAGGGAGTGAGCTTAAATGCATCATGGGCATTAAGGAGGACACTTGTTGGGATGAGCACTGGGTGTTATATGTAAGTGATGAATCACTAAATTCTACTCCTGAAACCATTACTACACTATACACTAACTTGAATTTAAATTTTAAAAAATTCTACAAAAGTAGTAGAAATATAATAAGAAATAACAGCAATTCTACAACCTCTACAAAGAAATAGAAGAGAGGGACCACTTCTTGAATCATTTCATCAGACTGGCATTACCCTGATATCAAAATCAGACAAAGACACTACTAGCAAATCATTCAATAATATATAAAAAGAATAATACAACATGAGCAAGTTGGATTTACCCTGGAAATACAAAGCTGGTGCAGAATTCAAAAATCAGTTAAGAAATCATATTAGTGTATCAAAAAAAAAAAGACCCACATGATCATATCAATTGATGCAGAGAAAGCATCTGACCAAATTCAACAGCCATTCATGATAAAAAAAACATTCAGCAAACTATAACCAGAAGGGAACTTTCCTAACCTGGATATAGTGTGGCCACGCACTGAAGAAGTTCTCAGACACCAGACCGAGCGGGTGTGCAGGGCTGCCTCTGTGAGAGAGCAGCAGACTGCATATAGCCCTTATTTCATATTTCATTAGATGGAGGATCAAAGAATATCAAAGCATGGATAGAGAGCACAATGGACCTTTAGACATTAACCAGACATACATTTGGTGGCTACGTGAAGGCATGCAGGAGTACGTGAAGTTTTAAGGAGTGTCAGGGAATTACAGCAGGTTTTGTATCTTAACTGTCCTCTGGGGGATCGTGGGGCTCTGTAGCTCATAATGCTACCACGTTCGACAGCCTTGAGACCAGAACATTGCTGACGTTTCAGCTATTGCCCCGTTCACCCTCCAGGACTTACAATACTTTCTCTAGAAACAACTCCACAATACAGAGCATCTTACAAAAATACCTACACCCTCCATCCTGCTTAATGAGGAAAGACTACATGCTTTCTCCCTAAGACCAGGAATGAGGCTACGATATCCACTCTCCCCTCTGTTAGTCAGTATTTTGCTAGAAGTCCTAGTCACTCCAGTAAGGAAAGAAAAAAGAAAGGTCAGGAAGGAGGAAATAAAACTTCCAATTCACAATGACATGATTATGTATGTAGAAAATCCCATGAAATTACAGAAAAAAAACCTCCTAGAACCAATACGTGAATTCAATGTTGTCACAGCATAGAAGCTGAACACAAAAAAATCAAGCAACTTTCTGCATGCTAGCAATGAACAATTACATAACAAGACAAAATACAGAAACCACCCGCAGGTACCATTTACAATCGCTTCCCCCGTTCCAGTCTATCGAAACATATACAGGATGTATATGCTCAAAACCACAAAAAGCTGAGGAAAGAAATATAAGACCTAAATGAATGGAGACACATACTGTGTTCTTGGGTTGATCAAATCAAAATAATGTAGGCGTCAATAGGCCTCAAAGGAATGCAACATTTTAATACAATTCCAATAAAAAAATCCCAGTAGGACTTTTTGGACATATAGACTGAATTTGAAGTTTATGTGGAAAGGTAAAGGAACTAGAATAGTCAAATAATTTTGAAAATGAAAAACAAAATTGGAGGAGTAACACCGATTTTATGATTTACTGTGCAGCAACAGCCAAGATATGGAAACAATGTAAGTGTCCATGGAGGGATGAATGGATCAAGAAAATGTGCTATAAATACACAATGGAATATTAATTGGCCATAAAAAGAAAATCCTGACTTTTGCAACTAAATGGATAGACCCTGAATGCTTTACACTGAAAGAAGACAGAGAAAGACAAATACTGTATGTTCTCACATATGTGGAAATTTAAAAAGCCAAACTCATAGAAATAGAGATTAGAATGGTGTTTGTCAGGGGTTGGGGAAAACGGTGGTCTTGGGTACAAATTTCCAGCCATAAGAAGAGTAAGTTATGGGGATCTCACACACACACACACACACACACACACAATTTATATATATATATATATATATATATATATATATATATATATATCTCATCACCGTGTATACCTTAAGCTTACTTATGTTATATATCAATAGTATCTCATTAAAGCTGAAAAAATAAAATCATCCCCAGAATGTCCAGTGGGAGCCCCTTCAGGCTATTTTCTGTGTCCTTCTGACATCACCAAATCAGTCTTTGAACTGTCCCTTATTGTTGGTACCACAAGTTTCCTTGAACTGTCCCTTATGATTGGTACCACAAGTTGAGCCAGGCTCATTTGTCCTTTCGCTCTCCCAGCCTGGGAACCCATCACTGAATGCAGAATAATATTTAGAAGCCAGGACGTCGGGGCTAGGTGTACTTATTACTATTGGGATGTTGCTGTTTCCAGAAAGTTTGGAATACATGTATGTACACATTCAAACACACACGCATACATATGTACATCTGTATCTATCAACATATGCACATACGCACACATACATATCATAAAGCATGAGTTCACATGGAGACCTCCAATCCCAATAGAACACCTCAGAATTTGTTTTCTTCCTTTCTGTATTTGAAATTTCCTCTTCCAAAAGTGAGAGTCGGGTCTTCCACATTTAGTGAGTTGACGAATCCTAAAGTATATAAGGCATCCCAGTTGCACACAGAGGCCCACCCTCACATGCTCTGCTGAACCAATCCCTGACCTTGACCTCCACACTCCACTGAAGTTTGAACCCTTGAGCCAGTTAGCCTTCTCCCCATCCAACCCCCAGGGACATCCTCCTTACTACCTTGGGCTCTGTCCCCAATGCAGTCTGCCCCTATGTATGGATGCCCTTCTCACTGTGCCTGGGCTCTGACTCCAAGTGTGGGATGCCCCTACATGCACACACTTGCCTTGCTCTGTAGCACCTAATGGCTTTAGGGCTGAACTGCTCAGGCACAACAGGAGGGAAGGGAAGGGAAAGAAAAGGGAGGGGGAGAGGTGAATATATCTCAATACAATCAATTAATTAAAGGGAATTGGGGCAAATCCAGGCAACATCATGAAGCCAGTGTGTTGGTTTTTTTTTTTTTTTTTTTTTTTTTCTCATTGCTCTCCAGCTTCCCCTTCCTGCCTCTCTTCTCTGCCCCATTTCTTTTTCAGTCCGGACCTCCATCAAGTGTAGAAATGTAATGAGGGGCATGATTCCCATATTATCGCTTATATCTGCTGGCTGGCTGACATCCAAACTGGATGGTGTGGGTCCTGCAGCTCTGACACTCAAGCCTCTCATGTCTCAAGTCTTTCATGATGGAGCACAAGGTTTCACTCCTCTTAGCAATTTCAGGTGTAAACAGGAGAGAAGATTCTGGGCACTTCTTGGAGCCTCGCGTCCTTTATAAAATGGGGATGAAGACCACCTCCCTCACAGGTTGTGGGAAAAATAGAGACAGCAACACCAGACACCTTTCACTGCGCTCTATGTGTCAAACCAGTTTTGAGGGCTTTTGCCAGCATTACAGGACTCCTTGATATCCAGGAACACACTCAGTGGATTTCCCCTCAGTACTGTTGCACCTGCTGTACCTTCTGCCTGTAATGTTCTAACAATTGCAGGTAGTTCCACGGCCTGCTCCTTCACTTCCTCAGGAATCTGCTCAGTCATTACCTTCTGAGGGAGTCATTCCCTCATCACCCTGCATAAATACCAACATGATCCCCACATACTCCTTCCTCCAACCCGCCTTCTCTTTCTATGTAGCACTTGACATCCTCTGACAGTCAATACATTTACTGGCTAACTCTAGGGAATAAGACACTTTGTCAGTTTTATCCTGTGTTGTACTTCCAACTTCCAAGGAAAGTACTCAGGCACACAGCCGGTGATCAGAAAATTCTTGTGGAAGGATGGCTGGGAGTCAGGACCTTTACACACACTTCTAAGTTGCACAGGTACCCTCCAAGACACACACTGGCCCCATTTTATTGATGCTGACACATATTTAATCCTCAGGAAACAAATGACTTTCCCGATGACACACAACCAGGATTTGGGGGTCCGGGCTTTGGAATCATATCTGCCAGCTTCCAAACCCCTCAGTTCCTGGAAAGAGACCTCACAACCACAAAGATAAAAGATTTTACTTCTCAGACACAGACCCCAAACAGCTCAGATACCCAGGGACACCAAAAACAGATCCCTGAACACACCCTAAAAAAGATTCCAAAAATCTCTGCACAAAGAGCTTGCAACTTGAGTCACAGAATACAAAAAAAACAACAGAGACCATACACACTGAAACAACTCCTGCCCCCCCTCCCCCCCCCCGCAACAGATCAACGTGTTCACTCCAGGAAACAAATTAAATCTGCTCAGAGACCTCACATCCTAGAGAAGACTCCCAAACCCTGCAGACACCTCCCAAGCTATTACAAGGACCTCAAAATAAAAAGGGAAAGACAGAAGCTCAAATAACTCAGAAACATCACATAACCTTTATCTTTAAAGTCCCCAGACATTTCAGAGAACCCACACCTTGGACTCCCAAACAGCACAGATCCTTTACACCTTAAGATAATACCCCCCACCCCACGCAGCTCAGAGATATCACAACTTGAAACAGAATCACAAACAGCTCAGAGACCTCACACCTGGGGTGCAGACGCCCACACAGATCTCAACCCCACAGACATAAATGCGCAAAAAGCTCAGAAAATGCACCCCCAGATATACAGACACGCACGGCCTAAAGTCCTTATCCCGTGCCGTACAAAATCCACTCAGATAAAATATCCCATTCACTCACAATCTCCTAAAAGGCTCAGAAAGATCAAATATACTCAAACCGTGCCTGTGATGTCCTCTCTAGCCACACACATCCCCAAACTGCTTGACACACTCTACTTCCCAGGCAGGGACGCCAAACAAGCGCATAGACCTCGCCCTGGACTTAATTGATGGCGCCGTGCCAAGTGCGCCCGACTAGGCTTGTGACCGAGTTAGGGCTGAACAAGACTGAAAGAGCTCACGTGAAGACAGTTGCACAGTCACGGCGCGCGTCCAGTGCCAGACTCTGGCTACAAGCGAGCTGTTGCGCCGAACCTCGCCACCGACTGGGGCAGCATCTTCAGCCCCTCGGGGCAGTCAGTCGGTGAGTAGTTCAACTCGGAGAAAAACCGTGCCCTCTGAAAAGCCACACACACAAACAAACACACCCACACCCACACCCACACAAACACACACACCCACACCCCTCGCCCAGAGCTCCTGCCCTCGTTGTGCCTGACCCCGCTAGATAGCCAATGGGAACGGGGTAGACGAAGACAGGGGCGGGGAGTAGGGAGTTTTTCCGGAGCCATTTTGCGCCCCGGGAAGGGCTTACTCTGGCACACTCTCTCCCGGACCAATCATCACCCAGAAAGCCTCTGACCTCGCCCCCTATATATCGGAGAGCCAATCTCTCACCTCGTTGCTGCCCAGCTGGACGTAACCATGTAGAAACGGAGGGGTGGAGTCGGCGAAGTGCAACTGAATAAAGCGGCCTGAGACCCGGTGTTCACATAGGCTCACATGGGCAGGAAGAATGGAGTGGAGCGAGTGGGGAAGGACCTGGCGGCGCCATTAGCGCCTCCGCTGCGACCTGTGGCTGATGCCACACGCTGTATAAGCAGACCCTTAGTACTGTCACATACACAATGGATTATTCCAAAATCGGAGTCCCCTCTCTAGTGGTACCTCCCGGAGTGGACGGTCCTGCCTCTGTGGCCCTGAGGGGTGTGTCCAGTGACGCTTACCGTTCCAGCTCGCGCGCCCCTTAGTGGCGCGTACCTGGAATGGCTGGTCGATGCAGATGCCCACGGACCATTCCAGGCTGGTCCCAAAGGGAGGGAGGGCAAAGCCAGGGTGTAAACCCCAGCTTGCTGCAGTGGTGGACTCGGGAGAAAGTCTTCCTGAGCTGAAATTTACCTCTCTCCGGTGGCCGCCAGTGTAATAGGGAGCGTTAAAAGTGATTTTTTTTTTTTTTTTTTATGTGGTAGGCGTTGTGCTGGCTTATGCCTCCGTGGGCAATGCAAACTAGGTCTAGTGGGGGAACAGGGGCAGGAGGGGTAGAGCACGGGGATGGTGTTAGAGGTCTGCTGTGTGTCAGGCCTTTGTGATTGACTGTCAGTAATAAGTCATTTGTTTCTGTTAGGGAAAGGGCCATCTTCCAGGGGCCCCAAGGACACTGAGAAAGTGATATAAAGACTGCGGACTTTGTCAGCATCCTGTCACCCGTGAACATGTTCCCTAGGAGAATCCTTTGGCCTGTGTAGTTATGCGTCTCACCACAGCCTTGTACTTACTTATTCATTCTCTCATTCATTCATTAATTCCCTCCAAATTATGTGTCAGGCACTATTATGGGTGTTAGGAATACGACCGCGTGGAAACAACAAAAAAACCCCCTTGCTCTCATGGAGCTTACATTCTATTGGGATCATACAGCACAAAAATGTAAGTAATTTGGCAATTGCGATTAAAATTAAATCGGAATAGTGAAATAGAGGGGGACAATTTTTAGAATCAGGTCAAGGAAGGTCTTTCAAAGAATGTGATCCTTGAGCAGACACCTGGAGATGAATATCTGCTAGAAAACAATCCCAGACAGAGGTAGGAGCCAGTAGAAAAACGCAAGAGTGGAACTCAGAGCAGGGTGTATGAGGTACAGTGAGGAGGCCACTGTGGCTGGCTAAGTATGGTTGAGGGAGAGAGGTAGGAGACAAGGTGAGAGAGGTAATGGGGGCCAGATAGTGAAGCACCTTCAGGGCCATGGTGAGGAGTTTGACTATCGTGTTTGAGCCATGGAGGCTTTTTGTTGGTTGGTTGGTTGGTTGGTTGGTCGGTCGGTCGGTTGTTTTTTTTAGCAGAGAAGCCCCTATTTCAGAAGCCCCCTTTCAGAGGCCAGAGGCCCAGGCCACCCAATACATGGGGATCAGCTCCTTGCTTGCCCTAAGGGAGAACCTTTTTTCTACCCATCTGCAGCTGAACATGCCTTCTTGGACAGTTCCATAGACTCGTGAGCAACCCCGTAACAGTTCCCCATGAGTATCCATGTCAAAGGATGATAGCCTCAGGAGAGGCCAAGCAAGGGTCCTCTTGGGTGAGTGAGGTCCCACCCACGTGGGTGGGCAACAGAGACAAAGTTCCAGGCACAGAGAAGACAGAAAGGAAGATAGCATTAGAGAGACTGAGACAGAGAGACCATCTGGCAGCACCACTGTCCCCACTGAATTAGTACCCACCTATGGGCTCCCAGCTCTGCTACTGGATGATGTGCCTGTCTCTCCAGAGGAAAAGACGCCCCTCCCCAGGGGTATCTAGGAAATACCTCAGCAGCCTGTGGTCTTGGTCTCAGTCCCACTGCTTTGACATACATCAGGACCCTCTGCCTATAAGGACAAGGACACATTTCAGGTATGGGGAGGCTTATGCTGTACACAGGGTTGCCCACACCCCCTCATGACCTTGACTGCCCTCCTTCCGATCTCAGTGCCCAAAAATGCTGCAAGGAGGGAAGTGGAGGCAGGAATCTCTAGGTTTGCTTGAGGCTTTGTGAAAATTGGTGCATTTGAGGTGCTTGCCTCACCTGTCTACCCTTCTACCACCACCTCTACGTTTGTGCATCAAGTATTGTGCCCGGGAACGGGGCATGTGAGTGAGCGCCAGAGAGGGACAGACATCCTGAAAGTGAGTCAGTTACAGGGTCCTTGTGGCCATGCACTAACCTCAGCTTTCCCCCTTCCTGGTCACCTCCTACCTGGCCTTGCTGTGCTGACGTCTCCCTGCCTCCTTCAAAAAGCTTAAGTTACATCCAGTTCCTCCCTCCTCAGGAGCTTAGATTGGCCTCCCTTGCTGGGCCTCAGGCTCCTCACCTGCAAATAGCGACCTTCTCCTTGAGGATTGGGCAGATCAGCTGAGCTAGTACATGTCCATAGGTTTGTCACAGTGGTTGGCCCCTAGCAAGGATGGGAGTAATGCTAAACAGATATTCCTTTGATCTGTATTGTTACCATGGGCTCCTAGGGGCTGTGTATGGCTGAGGAAAGGCCCTCCCTGAGGATGGGGGCCCTAAGCCCTCATCCCTAGCAGGGCAGGCATGGGGGAAAGCACAGCAAATGTGAAATCTCAGGCCTAGTGCTAAGCCCTGTGAGAGTAAGGTGCATCCTGCCTTCCTCTCAAAATCATTCTCAGATGCAGATACATGAACATTTCAGAGACCCACCCCTCTGGACAAAGACTCCCCCAAATAGTTCAGAGACCTCATACCCTGGGATAGAGGCTCACAAATCATTCAGAAGCCTCTCATCCTAGACCCCAACCACAAACAGCTCAAAGATGTCACATGTGACAACTAGACTCCAGTCAGCTGAGAGGATTCCTAGTTGAGGTAATAGCTCCCTTTCAGCTCAGAGGCCTCACACACCCACTCACAGAGACTACAGGCTGCACCCTGTGACACAGAGCCACAAATCTTCAGCTCAGGGCTGCTGTGTGGGCCGTGACAGTGAGTCTCTGTTCAGTCCACCCTATGGGGGAGAGGCCTGGGCTCTTGCAGCCCTCGCTGTCTGCAGTCACCACCACGTCATCAGGAAGGCAGGTTCACCCCAGGGATGCGGAGGTCTCTTAGACTGAAGGATTCTGAGAGACATCTCACGTCTGGGTCCTGGGAATGACCATCGTCTGACCCACCCTGGTCACCTCTGATCATAGCGACTTCTGCATCCTGCCCCACAGGGTGTTAAGGTGAATCCCAGATCCACAAATGGAGGTCGTGGATCCTGTCATCTCTGCCATCTCTCCGCGCCCACTGTGGGATACTGTATCCCGGAGAGAGGGATACTGTATCACTGCCTCTGGCAACCCCCTTAAATCCCTCTGATCATCCCTGTTCTTTCCCTAAACCCCCTCTCCTGGTGGCAGCTGCTTCACCCCTTCCCTCTGCTGAAATCTCTCTGCTCCCCTTGCCAGCCACCAGGTGTCCCCTTCTCCCCCAGGAGCCTCTTTAGCCCCCTCCTCCAGCCCTAGTCTTGGGCCTCAGTTACACCCTGTCCCTCCTGTTTTTGTCCTGTCAACCAGCACCCCAGTTCTACCTCAGAGGACCCACCCAGAGCCTTTCCTGCTCCCTGCAAACGCACAACATTGTGCAGGACAGAGGTCTTCCTGCCACCATGTAAGGGTCTGTAATAATGTCCCTGTTAGGGAGGAACAGAAAATTCTCCAGGATTCAGGTGAAACTCCAGCCCTGGACTGGGGATCCAGGGCAGTCCCCCAGGGCTGGAGGTAAAGGGAAGGTTTTCTGAGAAGAGGAGCTGGGATGAGTGTCCCATCAGGAGGTGGGATGACACTGTGCAGGTCTGGGTCTGTGAGCACAGAGAAGGGACCCTCGGGGGGACTGGGGGAGCATGATCGCAGGAGTGCTCCAGTGGCTGTCCCCATGGGATTTGGCCTCTGGCCAGCTGTGCCCCAAGGCTGCTGGACAGCCCAAGCAGAGGCCAAAGCCCATAAGGACAGCCACTGGAGCACTTCTTAGGAGTTTTTGATTCCCACCATCTGGAGGGCATCATCACTTGCCTTCCTTCTGGCCCCTTTGCCCTCTTCGTGTGTGTTCCCAGTATTCACTGCCCACAGCAGCCCTCTCTGATTCCTTCTCTGAGTTTTCAGCCCCAGCCGAGGCCCCTCTGGAATGGACCACTCCATGCCATACCCCATCCCCAGCAGTGGTCAGGAATTTGGGTTCTGGTGTTTTCCTGAGTGCCAATCTCAGCTTGTTCTCTTCATATCAGCTGTGTGACTGGGGATTTTCCCTTACTGTCTCTGTGCCTCAGTCTTCTCCACCATGAAATAGTGTCAATCCTCATAGGTTGTAGTGAAAAGCAAATGAGATGACCCTAGCAGGAGTTTTCATAGCGCCTGATGCAGAATAAATTTGTGATAAACATTAACCAGGATCATTATTGTTTTTGTCAGTATTGTTTCCACAGATGCCCTGTTTTAACCATCAGTTAACTCCGTTAATAGCCATAACATCTTTGGGAGGTGGTTATTATTATTAATCACTGTTTTACAGATGAGTAACTTATACTATGTATCAGCTAACTATCTTACTGAAGCTCACCAGAGCCAGGAGGGGAGATACCAGCACCCACTCCCAGGTATGTCTGGCCCCAGAGCTCCTGCCCATAATCCCTGGCTGTGCCTTATTCCACAGCAGTGTCAGTGACAGCAGTAGCTGCTGGCATTATAAAAGTAGCCAAAGCTGAGCAAAGACCCTGAAACAAATATGGTCCCCACAACATGAAGTGGAAAGACTAGATATCCAGAGTACTCTCAATCTCAGTGAGTCACTCCTCCCTATACATGTCCCGTGGGCTTGTTTTCCAGGGACTTCTTAGCCACTTGCAGGATATGTCCAGGGATGATGCAAGCAACATGCACCTCTCCCTGCACTGCTGAGTGGGACATGCTGAGGCCCCGTGTTCTATGGACTCTCTGCCTCTGGACCCAGCTGAACATTCACAGCCTCCTTCCTGGCACTCTCCCCTTTGAGTGGGTGCAGTAGCCCACATTCACCCAGATTCTGTTAGTAGACCAGTTGATGAGGAAACTTAAGTACCAAGGGGTTAGATCCCCTTGCTATACCAACGGGTTAGATCCCCTTGCTAGTCCACAGCAAAGCCTGCACCTTGTGACTCTAGGTGTATTGACCTAAAACAGTATTCCTTTCTGCCTCTAGTAGCAGATGTTCTTTAATGGTGCCCACATGCCTCATGCTTTACACACAATTCTGTAACATCCTCATTATCATAAATAGTGGTAATTGTTAGGATAGCAACAACTGTTACACCCTTACACTGACAGAACTCTGGGAGCTTCCTTGCACCTCTTCATCACAGGACACACACATGTCATATGAGAAAGACAGCTGATCCTATTAACACAGCATTCAAGGATTAGTTCAAGACTGACTTAGGATTTGGGGGCACCTGGGTGGCTCAGTCAGTTAGGCGTCTGACTCTTAATTTTGGCTCAGGTCATGATCTCAGCGTTTGTGCATTTGAGCCCCACGTTGGGCTCTGCGCTTATAGCACAAAGCCTGCTTGGCATTCTCTGTCTCCCTCTCTCTCTGCCCCCCCCCACCTCTGTCTCAAGAATAAATTTTTTTTTTAAATTTCCCCCATCTTACTGCCTGGAGAGGGTTTTCAGGCATCAGTGCAGGGAGAGGAAACCCAAATTAGTATAATTTCCCCCATCTTACTGCCTGGAGAGGGTTTTCAGGCATCAGTGCAGGGAGAGGAAACCCAAAACAGAGGCCCATGGTCTCCCCAGAGTTGAGGAAGCAGTTGAGAATTCAGGGAGGCCAAGACAAGGAAAATTCCGAGATTAGAGGATCAGAGAAAAGAGAGCTGCGTGGAGGGTGAGAGAACTGCAGAGAGGAGAGAGAGAGAGAGAGAGAGAGAGCGAGCGCACGCTCTGGAGATCTGCATAGGGCTCCCCTAGAGTCTCCAGCTGAATTCTGATCAGTGCATATGTGTGAGGAAATTGCCCAAGCAAGGGAAAAGTACCACCAAAAAAGAATGTGTGGAGCAACCCCAGAGTTCACAGAGGGACGGAAATAGTTCATCTTCTCACCTGCCAGAGGTGAGAAAACCTCAAAATATGCAGGGGTTGGGTAGATCTCACAGCTAGTTATTACCTCAGTAGTTGGGAAAATTTACCATGGACTAAAGGCTGTTCTGGTCACATATAATAATGCTTAAAAGCAAGCCTTAAAAGGATAAAACGGTTTCCAGGTAACTTATCTGCATCCCAGCACAAAGCTCAAAATCACTTAAAGGAATTATTACTGTTATTATAAAACCCAGAACCCCACAGGTAAAATTCACAATGTCTGGCATCCAATAAAAAACTATTGCGGGGGGGCGCCTGGGCAGCTCAGTCGGTTAAGCCTTCTACTTCAGCTCAGGTCATGGTATCACTGTCCGTGAGTTTGAGCCTCGTGTTGGGCTCTGTGCTGACAGCTCAGAGCCTGGAGCGAGCTTCGGAGTCTGTGTCTTCCTCTCTCTCTCTGCTCCTCCCCTTCTCACACTGTCTCTCCCTGTCTCACGGAAATAAATAAATATTAAAAAAAATTTTTTTAAAGAAGAGTTAATACTTAGTCTTCTTCAATTGTGCCGAACAATAGAAATGGAAGGAAATCTTCCAAACTCCTTCTGAGGCCAGCATTTGGTTTGATCCCAAAATCAGAGTAAGACCCCACTAAAAAAAATAATTACAGGTGAATATCCCTAATAAGCATGGATACACAATTTCTCATTGAGAGGCTAGCACATCGAATCCAACAGTACATTAAAAGAATTATTCACCACAATCAAGTGGGATTAATTCCTGGGCTGTAGGTGTGGTTCAGTATTCGCAAATCAACCAACGAGATACACCACATTAATAAAAGAAAGGATAAGAATCACATGATCCTCTCAATAGATGCAGAAAAAGCATTTGACAAAATACAGTATCCTTACTTGATAAAAACCCTTAAGAAAGTAGGGATCGATGGAACATACCTCAACATCATAAAGGCCATATACAAAAGACCCACAGCTAATATCATCCTCAATGAGGCAACCTGAGAGCTTTTCCTCTATGGTCAGGAACAACACAGGGATATCTACTCTCAGCATTATTATTTAATATAGTATAAGAAGACTTAGCTTCAGCAATCAGAGAACAAAAAGAAAAGGCATCCAAATCAGCAAGGAAGAAGTCAAACCTCCACTATTTGCAGACAACATGATACTCTATTAAGAAAACCCCAAATACTCCACCAATAATTACTAGAACTGATACAGGTATTCAGCAAAGCTGCAGGATATAAAAGCAGCATACAGTAATCTGTTGCATTGCTATATGCCAATAATGAAGCAGCAGAAAAATAAATCAAGGAATTGATCCCATTTACAATTGCGCCAAAACCCATAAGATACCTAGGAATAAACCTAATCAAAGATATAAAATATCTGTACTCTGAAAACTATGGAACGCTTATGAAAAAAATAGAATAGGACACAAAGAAATGGAAAGACATTTGATGCTTATGGATTGGAAGAGCAAACATTGTTAAAATATGTATACTACCCAAAGCAATGTACACATTTAATGCAATCTGTATCAAAATACCACCCGCAGTTTCACAGAGTTAGAACAATCCAAAATTTTGTATGGAACCACAAAAGACCCAGAAAAGCCAAAGCAATCCTGAAAAGCAAAACAAAGTTGGAGGCATCATGATTCCAGACTTCAAGCCATATTACAAAGCTGTAGTCATCAAGGCAGTATGGTACTGGCACAAAAACAGACAAATAGATCAACGGAACAGGATAGAAAACTCAGAAATAGACTCACAACTATATGGTCAACTAATATTTGACAAAGCAGGAAAGAATATCCAATGGAAAAAGGACAGGGTCTTCAACAAATGGTGTTGGGAAAACTGGACAGCAACATGCAGAAGAATGAAACTGGACCACTTATTTTTTTAATGTTTATTTCTGAGAGAGAGACAGAGGGAGAGAGAGAGAGAGAGAGAGAGAGAGAGAGAGAGAGAGAATGAGCGGGGGAGGGACAGAGAGAGAGGGAGACACAGAATCCCAAGCAGGCTCCAGGCTCTGAGCTGTCAGCACAGAGCCTGACACGGGGCCTGAACTCACGAACTGTGAGATCATGACCTGAACCAAAGTCGGATGCTTAACCGACTGATCCACCCAGGTGCCCCCAAACTGGACCACTTCTTGCACCATACAGGAAAATAAATTCAAAATGGATAAAAGACCTAAATGTTTGACAAGAAGCCATCAAAATCCCAGAGGAGAACACAGGCAGCAACCTCTTTGATCTTGGCTGCAGCAACTTCTTACGTTGCCAGAGGCAAGGGAAATAAAAGCAAAAATGAACTATTGGGACTTCATCAAGATAAAAAACTTCTGAACAGTGAGGGAAATGATCAATGAAACTAAAAGGCAGCCTATGGAATGGGAGAAAATATTTGCAAATGGCACATGTGATTAAGGGTTAATATCTAAAATCTATAAAGAACTTACAAAACTCAATACTCAAAAAACATATAATATAGTTAAAAAATGGGGTGAAGATATGAATAGACACTTTTCCAAAGAAGGCATCCAGATGGCTAACAGACACATGAAACGATGCTCAACATCACTCATCATCAGGGAAATACAAATCAAAAGCACAATGAGATACCACCTCACACCTGTCAGAATGGCTAAAATTAACAACAGAGAAAACGAGGTGTTGGTGAGAATGTGGAGAAAGGGGGACCCTCTTGCACTGTTGGTGGGAATGCAAATTGGTGCAGCCACTCCGGAGAACAGAATGGAGTTTCCTCAAAGTTAAAAATAGACCTACCCTACAACCCAGCAATTGCACTACTAGGTATTTACCCAAAGAATACAAAAATACAGATTCAAAGGGGTACATGCACTCCGATGTTTAAAGCAGCATTATCAACAATAGATAAATTATTGAAAGAGCTCAAATGTCCATCAACTGATGAATGGATAAAGAAGATGTTGTGTATATACAATAGACTATTACTCAGAGTAGCCATCAAAAGAATGAAATCTTGCCATTTGCAATGATGTGGATGGAGCTAGAGGGTATTATGCTACATGAAGTAAGTCAGTCAGAGAAAGACAAATAACATATGATTTCACTCATATGTGGAATTTAAGAAACAAAACAGATGAACACATGGGAAGGGGGAAAAAAAGAGAGAGGGAAACAAACCATAAGAGACTCTTAATGATAGAGGACAAACTGAGGGTGATGGAGGGAGGTGGGTGGGGGATGGGTTAGATGGGTGATGGATATTAAGGAGGGCACTTGTTATGAGGAGCACGAGGTACTGTATGTATAGGAAGAATCACTTAATTCTACTCCTGAAATCAATATTGTATTGTTTGTTACATAAGTAGAATGTAAATAAAAATTAAAAATAATAAACGTGTAACAAAAGTCAAAGAAGGGCACTATATCATAATAAAAAGGACAATCCAACAGGAAGATCTAACAATTGTAAATATTTATGCACCCAACATGAAGGCGCCCACATATTTAGTAACAAACATAAAGGAAGTAATCGATAATAATGCAATCATAGTAAAGGACTTTAATATCCTACTTACTTCAATGGACAGATCATCCAAACAGAAATAAGGAAGGAAACAATGGCTTTGATGGACACACTAGAACAGATGGAGTTAACAGACATATTCAGAACATTCCATCCTAAAATAGCAGAATACACATTCTTTTCAAGTGCACACAGGACATTCTCCAGAATAAATCACTTATGAATTCACAGATCAGGTGTCAACAAATATAAAAACTCTGAAGTCATACCATGCAACTTTTCTGACCACAATGCTATGAAACTAGAAGTGAATCATAAGAAAAAATGTGGAAAGAACACAAATAAATGGAGGTTAAACAACATGGTGCCAAGCAAGTAATGGGCCAACCAGGAAATCAAAGAAGAAATAAAAAATACATGGAAACAAATAAAAATGAAAACACAACAGTTCAAAACTGTTAAAGTGAAGCAAAAGTGGTCCAAAGAGGAAGTATATAGCAGTTCTGGCCTACCTGAAAAAGCAAGAAAAATCTCAAATAAACTACCTAATCTTACACCTAAAGGAGCTAGAAAAAGAACAATAGAAAAGCCTAGAACAGCAGAAAGAGGGAAACGATGAAGATTAGAGCAGAAAGAAATGATGTAGAAACTAAAAAACAATAGAACAGATCAATGAAATCAGGAGATGGTTCTTTGAAAAATTAATAAAATTGATAAACCTCTAGCCAGACATATCAAAAAGAAAAGAGAGAGGAACCAAAATAATAAAATCATAAATGAGAGAGGAGAAATAACAACTAACACCACAGAAATACAAACAATTATAAGAGAATATTATGATAAACAATATGCCAGCAAATTGGACAACCTGTAGGAATGAAAAAATTCCTTGAAACATATAAACCACCAAAAGTGGAACAAGAAGAAATAGAAAAAAATTTAAAAAACTCCCAACAAACTAGATAACTAGAAAAAAATTTAAAAAACTCCCAACAAACAAAAGTCCAGGGACAGATGGCTTCATGGGGGAATTCCGCCAGACATTTAAAGAAGAGTTAATATCTAGTCTTAAACTATTCCAAAAAATTGAAGAGGAAGGGAAACTTCCAAATTCATTTTAGGAGGCCAGCATTACCCTGATACCAAAGCCAGATAAAGACACCATAAAAAAGGAAACAATAGCTAGAGGGGAGAAGATAGTGGCATAGGAGGACGCTGGGCTCACCACATCCTGCTGACCACTTAGATTCCACCCACATCTGCCTAAATAACCCAGAAAACCGCCAGAAGACTAGCAGAATGGACTCTCCAGAGCCAAGCGTAGACAAGACGTCCACAGAAGAGGGTAGGAAGGGCGGAGAGGTGGTGTGCGCTACACAGGCTGGCTTCAGGGATCCAGGGCAGTGGAGGGGCAGCCCACCTGACAAGGCAGAGCCCCTGAGTCTGGCTTGCAAAAGCGGAGGGGCTGGACTGCATGAGTTCTGACAGCCAGCAGGACTTAACATCTGGAATGTTATAAGTTAACAGCTCTGCTCGGAGAGCGGGAGGGAGAGACGACAATGGGAGGGAGAGGTGTTGGGCCCCGGAAGACATAGCTCAGATCGGAGGGGAACAAAGGCGCTGGCAAGTGCCATCTCCCTCACCCATCCTCCAACCGAAATCCCAAAGGGAACCAGTTCCTGTCACCAAACATGCTTGCACCGCGCAAACACCCAACGTTGTTCTTCTGTGGATCCATCCCTTCAACGGGTCTGCCTCCCTCCTGGCGCTGCAGGGCCCCTCCCACAGGGGACCACTGACAGCAAAGCAAGCTAAGCATGCCCCTCCCACCCCTGTGAACCTTGCGGATCCACCCCAGCTAATACGCCAGATCCCATTGAAGCAGCACCACAAGCCTGGCAGTGTGCAAGTAGCCCAGACAGGGGCCACACCACTCCGCAGTGAGCACTGCCCCTGGGAGAGGGGGAGATAAGGTACACACCAGTCTGACTGTGGCCCCAGTGGTGGGCTGGGGACAGACATCAGGTCTGACTGCAGCCCCGCCCATCAACACAAGTTACTCCAGACAGCAAAGAGGAAGTGCCCTGCAGTTCCGTGCCACTCCAGGGACGATCCCAAATGATGAAACGGAAGAATTCTCCTCAAAAGACACTCCAGGAAGTAGCAACAGCTAACGAATTTAAGCAATGTAACAGACCATGAATATAGAATAATAGTCGTAAAATTAATCTCTGGGCTTGAAAAAAGTATAGAGGACAGCATAGAATCGATCACTACAGAGATCAAAGGACTAAGAAACAGGAGGAGTTAAAAAATGCTATAAATGAGGTGCAAAATAAAATGGAGGTGACCACAGCTCAGATTGAAGAGGCAGAGGAGAGAATAGGTGAATTAGAAGATAAAATTATGGAAAAAGAGGAAGCTGAGAAAAAGAGAGATAAAAAAAATCCAGGAGTATGAGGGGAGAATTAGAGAACTAAGTGATGCAATCAAGTGCAACAATATCCGTATAATAGGGATTCCAGAAGAGGAAGAGAGAGAGAAAGGGGCTGAAGGTGTACTTGAAAAAATCATAGCTGAGAACTTCCCTGATCTGGGGAAGGAAACAGGCATTGAAATCCAAGAGGCACAGAGAACTCCCTTCAGACATCACTTGAATCAATCTTCTGCACAACATATCATAGTGAAACTGGCAAAATACAAGGATAAAGAGAAAATTCCGAAAGGAGCTAGGGATAAACACTCTCTAACATATAAAGGGAGACCCATAAGACTAGTGACAGACCTATCAACTGAAACTTGGCAGGCCAGAAAGGAATGGCAGGAAATCTTCAGTGTGATGAACAGAAAAAATATGCAGCCGAGAATCCTTTATCCAGCAAATCTGTCATTCAGAATAGAAGGAGAGATAAAGGTCTTCCCAAACAAACAAAAACTGAAGGAATCCATCACCACTAACCCAGCCCTACAAGAGATCCTAAGGGTGATCCTGTGAGTGAAATGTTGCAAGGACCACCAAGTACCAGAGACATCACTACAAGTATGAAAATTACAGACATCACAATGACTCTAAACCATATCATTCTATAATAACACGGATATTAAATGGACAAAATGCTCCAAACAAAAGACATAGGGTACCAGAATGGGTAAAAAACAAGACCCATCTATTTGCTGTCTACAAGAGATTTATTTTAGACCTGAGGACACCTTCAGATTGAAAGTGAGGGGATGGAGAACTATCTATCATGCTACTGGAAGTCAAAAGAAAGCTGGAGTAGCCATACTTATATCAGACAAACTAGACTTTAAATTAAAGGCTGTAATGAGAGATGAAGAAGGGCATTATATAATAATTACAGGGTCTATCCATCAGGAAGAGCTAACAATTATAAATGTCTATGTGCCGAATATGGGAGCCCCCAAATATATAAAACAAGTGATCACAAACATAAGCAACCTTATTGATAAGAATGTGGTAATTGCAGGGGACTTTAATACTCCACTTACAACAATGGATAGATCATCTAGACACAGGATCAATAAAGAAACAAGGGCCCTGATTGATACATTGGATCAGATGGAGTTGACAGATCTATTTAGAACTCTGCACTCCAAAGCAGCATAATATAGTTTCTTCTCGAGTATACATGGAACATTCTCCAAGATAGATCACATACTAGGTCACAAAACAGCCCTTCATAAGTATACAAGAATTGAGATCATACCATGCATACTTTCAGACCATAATGCTATGAAGCTTGAAATCAACCACAGGAAAAAGTCTGGAAAACCTCCAAAAGCATGGAGGTTAAAGAACACCCTACTAAAGAATGAATGGGTCAACCAGGCATTAGAGAAAAAATTAAGAAATATATGGAAACAAGTGAAAATGAAAAGACAACAATCCAAACGCTTTGGGATGCAGCGAAGGCAGTCCTAAAGGAAAATACTTTGCAATTCAGGCCTATCTCAAGAAACAAGAAAAATCCCAAATACAAAATCTAACAGCACACCTAAAGGAAATAAAAGCAGGACAGCAAAGGCACCCCAAACCCAGCAGAAGAAGAGAAATAATAAAGTTCAGAGCAGAAATAAACAATAGAGAATCTAAAAAAACTGTAGAGCTGATCAATGAAACCAAGAGTTGGTTTTTTGAAAAAATAAACAAAATTGATAAACCTCTAGCCAGGCTTCTCAAAAAGAAAATGGAGATGACCCAAATAGATAAAATCATGAATGAAAATGGAATTATTACAACCAATCCCTCAGAAATACAAGCAATTTTCAGGGAATACTATGAAAAAGCATATGCCAACAAACTAGACAACCTGGAAGAAATGGACAAATTCCTAAGCACCCACGCACTTCCAAAACTCAAACAGGAAGAAATAGAAAACTTGAACAGACCCATAACCAGCAAAGAAATTGAATCGGTTATCAAAAATCTCCCAACAAATAAGAGTCCAGACCACATGGCTTCCCAGGGGAATTCTACCAGACATCTAAAGCAGAGATAATACCTATCCCTCTCAAGCTGTTCCAAAAAATAGAAAGGGAAGAAAAACTTCCAGACTCATTCTATGAAGGCAGTAGTACTTTGATTCCTAAACCAGACAGAGACCCAGCAAAAAAAGAGAACTACAGGCCAATATCCCTGATGAATATGGATGCAAAAATTCTCAATAAGGTACTAGCAAGTCGAATTCAACAACATATAAAAAGAATTATTCACCATGATCAAGTGGGATTCATTCCTGGGCTGCAGGCTTGTTCCACATTCTCAAATCAATCAATGTGATACATCACATTAATAAAAGAAAAGAAAAGAACCATATGATCCCATTGATCGATGCAGAAAAAGCAATTGCAAAATTCAGCATCCTTTCTTCATAAAAACCCTCGAGAAAGTCGGGATAGAAGGAACATACTTAAACATCATAAAAGCCATTTATGGGGCGCCTGGGTGGTGCAGTCGGTTAAGCGTCCGACTTCAGCCAGGTCACGATCTCGCAGTCCGTGAGTTCGAGCCCCGCATCAGGCTCTGGGCTGATGGCTCGGAGCCTGGAGCCTGTTTCCAATTCTGTGTCTCCCTCTCTCTCTGCCCCTCCCCTGTTCATGCTCTGTCTCTCTCTGTCCCAAAAATAAATAAATGTTGAAAAAAAATTAAAAAAAAAAGCCATTTATGAAAAACCCACAGCTAATGTCATCTTCAATGGGGAAAAACTGAGAGCTTTCTCCCTGAGATCAGGAACACGACAGGGATGTCCACTCTCACCGTTGTTGTTTCACATAGTGTTGGAAGTTCTAGCATCAGCAATCAGACATCAAAATCAAAAGGCATCAAAATTGGCAAAGATGAAGTGAAGCTTTCACTTTTTGCAGATGACATGATATTATACATGGAAAATCCGATAGACTCCACCAAAAGTCTGCTAGAACTGATACATGAATTCAGCAAAGTTGTAGGATACAAACCAATGTACAGAAATCAGTTGCATTCTTATACACTAATAATGAAGCAACAGAAAGACAAATAAAGAAATTGATCCCATTCACAATTGCACCAAGGAGCATAAAACATCTAGGAATAAACCTAACCAAGGATGTAAAAGATATGTATGCTGAAAACTATAGAAAGTTTATGAAGGAAATTGAAGAAGATACAAACAAATGGAAAAACATTCTGTGCTCATGGATTGGAAGAATAAATATTGTCAAAATGTCAATACTACCCAAAGGTATCTACACATTCAATGCAATCCCAATCAAAATTGCACCAGCATTCTTCTCGAAGCTAGAACAAGCAATCCTAAAATTTGTGTGGAACCACAAAAGGCCCTGAATAGCCAAAGTAATTTTGAAGAAGAAGACCAAAGCAGGAGGCATCACAATCCCAGACTTTAGCCTCTACTACAAAGCTGTCATCATCAAGACAGCATGGTATCGGCACAAAAACAGACACATAGACTAGTGCAATAGAATAGAAACCCCAGAACTAGACCCACAAACGTATGGCCAACTAATCTTTGACAAATCAGGAAAGAATATCCAATGGAAAAAAGACAGTCTCTTTAACAAATGGTGCTGGGAGAACTGGACAGCAACATGCAGAAGATTGAAACTAGACCACTTTCTTACACCATTCACAAAAATAAACTCAAAATGGATAAAGGACCTGAATGTCAGACAGGAAACCATCAAAATCCTAGAGGAGAAAGCAGGAAAAAACCTCTCTGACCTCAGCTGCAGCAATTTCTTACTTGACATATCCCCAAAGGTAAGGGAATTAAAAGCAAAAATGAACTATTGGGACCTCATGAAGATAAAAAGCTTCTGCACTGCCAAAGAAATAATCAACAAAAGTAAAAGGCAACAAATGGATTGGGAAAAGATATTTGCAAATGACATATCGGACAAAGGGCTAGTATCCGAAATCTATAAAGAGCTCACCAAACTCCACACCCGAAAAACAAATAATCCAGTGAAGAAATGGGTAGAAAACATGAATAGACACTTCTCTAAAGAAGACATCCGGATGGCCAACAGGCACATGAGAAGATGCTCAATGTCGCTCCTCATCAGGGAAAAACAAATCAAAACCACACTCAGATGCCACCTCACGCCAGTCAGAGTGGCTAAAATGAACAAATCAGGAGACTATACATGCTGGTGAGGATGTGGAGAAACGGAAACCCTCTTGCACTGTTGGTGGGAATGCAAACTGGTGCAGCCTCTCTGGAAAATAGTGTGGAGGTTCCTCAAAAAATTAAAAATAGATCTACCCTATGACCCAGCAATAGCACTGCTAGGAATTTACCCAAGGGATACAGGAGTGCTGATGCAGAGGGACACTTGGACCCCCATGTTTCTAGCAGCACTTTCAACAATAGCCAAATTATGCAAAGAGGTTAAATGTCCAGCAACTGATGAATGGATAAAGAAACTGTGGTTTGTATACACAATGCAATGCTATGTGGCAATTAGAAAGAATGAAATCTGGTCTTTTGTAGCAATGTGGATGGAACTGGAGAGTGTTATGCTAAGTGAATTAAGTCATAGAGAGAAAGATACCATATGTTTTCACTCTTATGTGGATCCTGAGAAACTTAACAGAAGACCCTGGGGGAGGGGAAGGGAAAAAAAAAGTTAGAGAGAGAGAGAGCCAAAGCATAAGAGACTCTTAAAAACTGAGAACAAACTGAGGGTTGATGGGGGGTGGGAGGGAGGAGAGGGTGGGTGATGGGTATTGAGGAGGGCACCTTTTGGGATGAGCACTGGGTGTTGTATGGAAACCAATTTGACAATAAATTTCATATTTAAAGAAAATAAAAAAGGAAACAATAGGCCAGTATTCTTGATGAAAATGGATGCAAAAATTCTCAATAAAATCCTAGCAAATCAAATCCAACAGTATATTACAAGAATCACTTACCACAATCAAGTGGGATTTACTCCTGGGTTGAAAGGGTGGTTCAATATTCAATCAGTCAGTCAAAATGATGCACCATATTGGGGTCCCTCAATCGGTTAAGCACCTGACTTCAGCTCAGGTCGTGATCTCACAGCTTGTGAGTTCCAGCCCTGTGTCATGCTCTGTGCTGACAGCTCAGAGCCTGGAGCCTGCTTCAGATTCTGTGTCTCTCCCTCTCTCTGCTCCTCCCCAACTCACACTCTGTCTCTCCTTCAAAAATAAACATTAAAAAAATTTTAAAAATGATCCATCATATTAATAAAGAAAGCATAAGAACCATATGATCTTTTCAATAGGTGCATAGAAAGCATTTGACAAAGTACAACATCCATTCATGATAAAAACCCTCAACAAAGTAGGTTTAGAGGGAACATACCTCAATATAATAGAGGCCATTTGTGAAAAACTCAGGACTAATATCATCCTCATTTGGGAAAAACTGAGAGCATTTTCCTTTATCGTCAAGAACAAGACAGGGATGTCCATTGTTACCAGTGCTATTTAACATATTACAGGAAGCCCTAGCCACAGAAATCAGACAAAAATATAAGTAAAACTTCCAAATCAGCAAGGAAGAAGTCAAGCTTTCAGTATATGCATATAATATGATACTATATGTGGAAACCCTGAAAGAGTCCACCAAAAATCTCCTAGCACTGATAAATGAATTCAGTAATATTGCAGATTACAAAATCAATGCACAAAAATCTGTTGTATTTCTATACACCAATAACGGAGCAACAGAAACAGAAATTAAGGAATCAATTCCATTTAGAATTGCACCAAGAACAATAATATAATTAGGAATAAACCTATCCAAAAAGGTGAAAGACCTGTACTCTGAAAACTATTAAATGCTGATTAAAGAAATCAAAGAGGACATAAAGAAATAGACATTCCATGATCATGGATTGGAAGAACAAATATTGTTAAAATGTCTATATTACCTAAATCAATCTACACATTCAGTGTAATCCCTATCAAAATACAAACAGCATTTTTCAGAGTTAGTACAAACAATCCTATAATTTGTATGCAACCACAAAAGACCATGAACAGCCAAACCAATCTTGAAAAAGAAACGCAAACCTGGAGGCATCACAATTCTGGACTTCAAGTTACATTACAAAGCTGTAATAAGCAAAAGAGTGTTGTACTGGCACAAAAATATACACATGGGTCAATAGAACAGAAGTCCCAGCAATGAGCCCACAATTATATGGTGAATTAATCTTCGAAAAAGCAGGAAAGAATATCTGATGGGAAAAAGACAGTCTTTTCAACAAATGACGTTGAGAAAACTAGACAGCTACATACAAAAGAATGAAACTATACCGCTTTCTTACACCATACATAAAAACAAACTCAAAGTGGATTAAAGACTTAAATGTGAGACCCGAAACCATAAAAATCCTAGAAGAGAACACAGGCAGTAACCTCTTTGAAATTGGTCATAGCAACGTATTTCTAGATGTCTCGTTAGGGAAACAAATGGAAAAATAAACCTTTGGGACTAAATCAAAACAAAAAAATTCTGCACAGTCAAGGAAACAATCAATAAAACTCAAGGGAAACCTATGGAATGTGAGAACATATTTGCAAATGACATAACTGATAAAGGTTTAATATCCACAATATATATAAATTACTTTTAAAACTCAACACCCAAAAAAGGAATAATCCAATGAAAAATAGGCAGAAGACATGAATAGATATTTTTCTGAAGAAGATCCAGAGAGCCAACAAACATATGAAAAGATGCTCAACATTACTCATTATAAGGGAAATGGAAATCAAAAGCACAATGAGGTATCACCTCACACCTGTCAGAATGGCTAAAAGCAACAACACAAGAAACAGCAGGTGTTGGTGAGGATTTGGGGAAAAGGCAACCCTGTTGGTGGGAATGCAAACTGGTGCAGCCACTCTGGAGAATGGTATGGAGGGTCCTAAAGAAACTAAAAATAGAACTACCCTATGATCCAGCAATCACACTACTAGGTATTTACCCCAAGAATATAAAAATACTAACTGAGATGTGTACATGCACTTTGATGTTTATAGCAGCATTATCTACACTAGCCAAATAATAGAAACAGGTGTAATGTCTATCAACTGATAAGTGCATAAAGAACATGTGGTATATATAGAGAGAATGGAATATTGCACTGCTGTAAAAAGGAATGAAATCTTGCCATTTGCAGTTATGTGGATGGAAGTAGAGAGTATCATGCTAAGTGAAATAAGTCAGTCAGAGAAACAAATACCATATGATTTCATTCATATGTGGAATTAAAGAAAGAAATGGGGACAGAGAAGAAAATTGAGAGACAAATCAAGAAACAGACTGTTAATTATACAGGACAATGGGATGGTTTCTAGAGGGGAGAAGGGTGGGGGGGATAGGTTAAATAGGTGATGGGGATTAAGGAGTTCACTTGTGATGAACATTGGGTGTTGTATGGAATTGTTGAATGAATATATTGTATACCTGAAAGTAATATTACACTGTATGTTACCTAACTGGAATTCAAATACTTTAAAAAAGAAGTGTTTCTGGACTTTTCATTCTGTTGCACTGTCCTATTTGTTTATTCCTATGTTGATAGACAACTATCTGAATTACTACAGAATTATACTAATGCTTGATAACTGATAGTATAATATAAACAACTTTGTTCTTCAAAATTTGGTTTAATATTCTTTGCATTTACATAACATTTTAGCAGAAGTAAAGAAGATTGAATTAAATTTAGAAACTAGAGAGGAGACATTATAATGGATGACACAGAAATACAAAGGACCAAAAGAGAAACTATGAACATTTATATTCCAAGAAATTGGATAACCTAGAATGAATAAAAAAATTTCTCAAAACATACTATCTACCAAGAATGAATCATGAAGAATTAGAAATTATGAACACACCAATAAATGAATTAAGAGGTTGAATTAGAAATCAAAAACATTCCCCAAGGAAAGCCCACAACCAGATGCTTCACTGGTGAATTCTACCAAGTATTTATTTATTAATTTTTTAAAATGTTTATTTATTTTTGAAAGAGAGAGAGAGAGAGAGAGAGAAAGAAATAAAGTGCAAGTACGGTAGGGGCAGAGAAAGAGGGAGACACAGAATCCGAAGCAGGCTCCAGGCTCTGAGCTGTCAGCACAGAGCTCAATGTGGGGCTTGAACTCATGAACTGTGAGATCATGACCTGAGGTGAAGTTGGATGCTTAACCAACCGAGCCACCCAGGTGCCCCTATTTTATCAAATATTTAAAGAAGAATTAATGCTAATCCTTCTCAAATTCTGCCAAATATTTGAAGAAGAGGGTCCACTTCCAAACTCATTTTTCATGGCAGAATTATCCCAAAGCCAAATAAAGACACTACATGAGAAAAAAAACCCCAAACTGTAGACCAATATTTCTGATGAATATAAATGTAAAATTTCTCAACAAAATATTATCCCTCTGAATTGAAGAACACATTAAGAGGATTATATGCCATGACCAATGGAATTTATTCCTGGCATCCCAGGATGGTTCAACACACACTAATCAATTTATGTATTATTAACCAATTTATATATATTAACCAATGTAATATTGGCATTAATAGAATGAAAAATAAAAATTATGTTATTATTGTAATAGATGCAGAAAAGATTAGAAAAATTCAACATCCTTTCACAATAAAAAGCCTTTACCACACTGGGAATAGAAGGAATATAACTCAACAATCAATAACATCAATCCAGGCCATCTACAACAGACCCACACAGCTAATATTATCCTCAACAGAGACAAGTTGAAAACTTTTCTACTAAGATCAGCAACAAGTATGCCCACTCCTACCAATGTTATTCAGTGTATTACTGGAAATCCCTGTTAGGGCAATGAAGCAAGACAAAGTAATACAAGGTATCAACATCAGAAAGGAAGAAGTAAAACTGTTGCTATTTGGAGATGATATGATTTTATATAGAGAGAACCCCAAAGACTGAAACAAACACTGTTGTAACTAATCAATGATTTCAGTAAAGTTGCGGGATGTAAAAAAATATATAGAAATCAGTTTTATTTCTACACACTAATAATGAAACATTTGATAGGGAATAAAAGTATACCATTCAAAGTAGCATCAAAAGAATAAAATACTGTAAAAATAAAATAAAATAAATTTAACCAAGGAGGCAAAATACTATACAGTGAAAATCATAGCACTGGTTAAGGAATTAAAAAGACTAATGTGTTGGTCTTGAATAAGATCCTATCTTCCTTTATCTTCAGTTATATCCTTAATAAAAGGGAACTAACTGAATAGATAGATATATTTTTTAACAAAAATGAGCCATTATGATTACAGCTGACCCTTGACCAGCATGGATTTGAACTGTCTGGGTCCATTTATATAGCATTTTTTTCAATAATACTGTATTTTTAAAAAATACAGTAAATGTATTTTTTCCTCCTTATGATTTCCTTAATAACATTTTTTCTGTAGAATATTTTATTCTAAGAATATTGTATATAGTACATAAGAAAACAAAATATGTATTGACTGTTTATGTCAAAGACTGTTGATAAAGATTCTGGTCAAAAGTAGTCTATTAATAGCTAAATTTTGGTAGAGTCAAAAGTTATATTCAGATTTTTGACTATGCATGGTGTCAGTACCCCTAACCTTTGCATGGTTCAAGGGTCAATTTTATTTTGTTTTTATGCTGAGGTCAATCTGGTTATTTTAGTTTTAAATGTGAAGAACAGATGTCACCCAGCTATAGTTATAGTTATTACTATAGTTATAACCTCATATCAGCAGGATCATGTATGTAAACCCAGAGACAAGTCGATGTGTTTTACCCTGACAATGACTCTCCTTTCCTGGTTTTTCTCTTGCTTCCTGGCCACCCCACTCGATGTTTTTTCTGGGTCCTTTCCCTGTTTCCATTTTGCATTTCAACCACTTTTCTATTTATGTGTCTTTCTGCCTTATTAGTATGATATCCCCTATAATAAGTACTGCAGGTCATTAGTCCTTTCAGTTCTAGCATCCAAATATTTCCTGAAACATGCTGGGAATCAATGTATATGTATTGAATTAGTTAACCATTTGTAATGATCCTTACGGGAAAAGCATCTCCTCCATTTGGGAGTCAATATGATAGATATTATTTTTTAGGGACCATGCATATGGCCATTTGTCTTGTGCCAGACACTGCAGAGGACCAGCTCTGCCTTGGTGCTCTGGTAACTTTGCATGTCCCCACTTAGGCTGTGTAGGCAAAGCTACAGTGCAGGCTGGTCTGATCCTTGGCAGAGCACCCTGTGATTCCTCTTGGAGGTGTTAATAGGAAGCCTGATGAGGAGCTGCCACCAGGTAGTTTCTCACCTGCCTTCATATTTAGCTGGCAGCTGACATAAGATCAATACTCATCCATTGCTGGTTTCATTTGAGTAAAGAATGCTCCTCCCAGCTATTGACTACAGAATTGCTCACTGTGTTAGGGTACTGCTCTTGACTTTTCACTGGAAGAGACCCACCACCTGTGGTGTGTGCCCTTCAGCATCTCCAATTCATATCAAACTGTGGATTACATTTGCAAGGAACTGTCACCATACTCATCTTGTTTTTGCTGTCTTTAAGTTATAAACTATTTGAAACCATTTGATCTCATTGTCCCCTGACAGGCCAAATCTATGTTAAGTGTAATAAGCAAAAAGAATACCATCTGTAGTTAATGATATGGTCCTACTATCATTTGCAGTGTTACTTAAGGCCTGCCTGACTGCTTGACAGACAGACTCTGGTGTTGAGTTGTGCGGATTGCATGACCAGGACATTGACTTGTTTTCTTTGACATCACACACAGCAAGAAATATTCAGCACATACCATGACTTAGATCAGCCTAGACAGACCTCAGTTATTAACAAACCCAATTTATAACAGGCACCATGAATGACACCAGCTACAGTGCTATTTCATCAACCTATTTATTTTAACCAGGTAAGTTTCTAAACTCAAATCATTAAAGTTAGCTTTACATTCATACTTGAGATTCAAGATCAGTATCACTTGTTAGAGTTAAAATTGTAATAGTAAATGAAATAAAAATTACTTGAAAGATGAAATTAAAAAAGGAAAAAGTCAAATCCATTTGTAATGTAATTCCTACTTTATACTGTTATTCTTCATAGCAATCATTTAGTGTAAATATTATAATTCCTATTTTAGAAATGCAGAGGCAGTCCCAAAGGATGCAAATACCTTTTCCCACCATCAGAGTCAGTGTGGGTCACAGGCAGGATTGAAACCCATGGCTATTTCATGCAATTGTCTATAAGGAGACAAAGTAGGACCCAGCTCATTTTGCTTCAGTCAGGCCCCCTTGTTCCTTTCCTGTTTTTGTTTTTAATTTTTTTTTCATGTTTATTTTTGAGAGAGAGAGAGGGAGAGAGAGAGAGAAAGCATGAGCGAGGGAGGGACAGAGAGAGAGGGAGACACAGTATTCAAGGCAGGCTCCAGGCTCTGGGCTGTCAGCACAGAGCTGGATGTGGGGGTTGAACCCATGAACTGCAAGATCATGGCCCCAGCTGAAGTCAGACGCTCAACTGATTGAGCCACACGGGCGGCTCTTCTTTCCTGTTTTTTAAAAAAATGTTTATTTTGAGAGAGAGAGAGAGAGAGAGAGAGCGAGAGAGAGCGAGAGAGAGAGCGCACGCGCACTGGCAACAGAGCAGGGGAGGAGCAAAGAGGTAGAGAGAGAATCCCAAGCAGGCTCCTTGCTCTCAGCAGAGTCTGATGTGGGGCATGATCTTACAGATAGTGAGATCGTGACCTGAGCTGAAATCAAGAATCAGACACTTAACTGACGAAAGCCACCCAAGTGCCTGTTCTGTTTTGTTTTTTTTTTTAAACCTAGACCCTAATATTTTCATCTGGCTGTACACCTAGGGACTGCTCACATATTTGTGACACCTCCCTTTAGTCTCACTCTTAATTTGAACCTTAGATTTTCAGTCTTTTTGACCAGGAAGTATTTTAAATTTCTTGTAAGGGAGCAAACAGTTGTTGCTTGCAATCCTCTGCCATTCCCTAGGCAGGGTAAATTCTGAGTAGGGCCCTTCGTTGCAGAAGTACTTTTTGGGGTGTGAGGATGCAGATGTGATCTTAAGAGATGTAATTCTTGTATAGAGTAATAGGGGTATAAGGTTAGAGCCAGGCCTCTGGAGGCACATCTGAGATGTGGTGATTGTCAGGCTGATGGAAGTGTATGTAGAGGGAAAGAGATTTGTGGTTTTTCCCTCCCTGTTTTTAAGTACATTTTGAAGAAAGGCCAGCAGCTTTGCAGATGGTGTGGCCTTTTGCCATGGGGCGTGTGACATCAGTTTCTTTTTCTTTTCCCCTACAAATTATTCCAAATGGCTTCAACTAGTTATACTTATCTGTAGCACAGTAAAATAAATATATTATTTTAAAAATATAAATGTTTATTTCTGTACCAATTATTTCATCAGGGGCACTATGTGATGTCTGTGTCACAATTTGGGAAACCTCTCCTTAAAGACAAGAACAAAGTGTTTTAGGTCAAACACTGAAAAAAATTAGTTAAGTTTTTATGAAAACATCAGATTGCCGAAATAGTCATCATGTACACTATGTTTTCCTGGATTCAACATTTTCACAAGTATGTACTTTGAGAAAAAGCAAGGGCTTCTAACTTAGAACTTGTGTCCCCAAATCTGCTGCTCACTGGAGTTAGATGTAAGTTTTGGGTACACTCTGACCCACCTTTTTTGGTGAGGATTAAATGAGGTCATAAATGTGTAGATCCTAGGACAAAAAAGTAGCTAACAGTTAGTACACACCCTGCAAATATGAATTTTTATAATAACTCATTATTATTAAAGAATTCAACAAATGGAACTATTGTCATAACTACACAGCTCTGGAATGGTCAGCAATTGATGACCATACAGTACAGATCAAATTTATCTAGACAAGTTAACAGAACCATAACTTTTAATTTTCCATGTAATGAAGATTAATATCAGCAAAGAAACATGAACTGGTAGCTCTCAGAATGACAGCATCATTAATGGGATCTCACAGGGAAGATTGGTGCCTTACAAAGTTTAAAGTGATGGGAACCTGGATCTGCCCTTCTGTTACTGCCCTTTAGGTACTATCCAAAGGTACTACCCTTTAGGTAGTCTTTGTAAAAAGAGATACAACCCCCAAACAGCTGAACATGGGAAAGTCTAGCCCTACATTACTCACAGCCTTTCAGGGACTTCAGTTCCAGAGAAAAGAAGTTTTACATAACAACTAATTTTATAAAGCTAGCATAACCTTGATACCCATATTGAATAAAGAGAGTACATGAAATAAAAAGTACAGGCTAATATGGAAAGAGCCTAAATGTCCAGCAACTGATGAATGGATAAAGAAATTGTGGTTTATATACACAATGGAATACTATGTGGCAATGAGAAAGAATGAAATCTGGCCTTTTGTAGCAATGTGGATGGAACTGGAGAGTGTTATGCTAAGTGAAATAAGTCATACAGAGAAAGACAGATACCATATTTTTTCACTGTTATGTGGATCCTGAGAAACAACAGAACACCATGGGGGAGGGGAAGGAAAAAAAATTTAGAGAGGGAGGGAGCCAAAGCATAAGAGACTCTTAAAAACTGAGAACAAACTGAGGGTTGATGGGGGGTGGGAGGGAGGGGAGGGTGAGTGATTGGTATTGAGGAGGGCACCTGCTGGGATGAGCACTGGGTGTTGTATGGAAACCAATTTGACAATAAATTTCATATTAAAAATAAAAAATAAGGACACATAAAAATCCTAAACAAATTATTAAGAGGTAGATTATTCAGAAGGATCATATATCATGACCATTTTTTGTCTCTAGTAATGCAAGGTTGGTTTAGACATAGGAACTTAACTATGTAATTCACCACATTAACAGATTAACAGAGGAAAAATCCTATAATCATCTCAATAAATGCACTACAGGTATTTAATGAAAATCAATGTATACGGAAGATATAAACACTTAGCAAACTAGAATTAGAATGGAACTACTTTACTTCACATTCAACAATGGGAAATGTGAAATATTTTCCAATTCCTATCAGGAATTTCACAAAGATGTCCATTATTACACATTCTATTCAACATTGTCCTGGGTGGGTCTGTTCAATGATGTAAAATGAGAAAAAAAGGTATAATGTTTAAAATAGCAGAAATAAACTATTAGTATTCAATGATAATAAGATTGTGTATGCTGAAATCAAAAAACATGCAGACATAAACTTTTAGAATTAAGTTCCATTTAGCAAGGTTTCTGGAAAGAATGTGAATGCACAAATATATTTGTATATACCAGCTCAATCAGAATATGAAATTTCAGGGGCACCTGAGTGGCTCAGTTGGTTATGCGTCCGACCTCGGCTCAACTCATAATCTCATGGTTTGTGGGTTTGAGCCCCATGTCAGGCTCTGTGCTGACAGGTCAGACCCTGAAGCCTGCTTTGGATTGTGTCTTCCTCTCTCTCTGCCCCTTCCCTGCTCATGCTCTGTCTCTTTCTCAAAAATAAATAAACACAATTTTTTTAAATAAAAAAAGAATATAAAATTTCAAAAACAGAATACAAAAAAGTGATATAATTTTTAATAGCATCAAGTACTTATAATAAGTTTAACAAAAGAATTACAAGATTTTTTGATGATATTTTAAAACTTTAAGAGAATCTTAATAGTCAAGTAGCTAACATAAGAACATTTTGCAGAGTTTCAGCTTGTCTTTGTTTAAAACCGGATTGCCCTTCACCTGTAAGATAAAATAATAGTTGGGAACATTATTTAGCAAAATTTTATTTAATGACATTCATGGTATACAAAGGACACCGCAGTTTTTTAGAAGATAGACTTCCAAACATATTTTACCAATGTATTTTAAACACACCACTCTTTCTATTGGTATAAGGAAACAAAAAGTCTGTTCATGTTCAGAACATATTAAATGAAATGAACCTATTAAAAAGGTAGTTTTGGGGCGCCTGGGTGGATCAGCTGGCTAAGCGTCTGACTCTTGATTTAGGCTCAGGTCATGATTTCAGGGTCGTGAGATCAAGCTCCATGTTGGGCTTCACATTGGGTATGGAGCCTGCTTAGGATTCTTTCCCTCTCCCTCTGCCCCTCCCCGACTCTTGGGCAAGCATGAACATGCTCTCTCTCTCTCTCTCAGAAAAATAAATAAAAATAAAATTTAGTTTTAAACAAAAGCAAAAATTGTGTGTACTTTTATTAAAAATCCAAACAACATACAAAACAACCTAAGAAACAAAAGAAATTTACACATCAGTATTATTTAAATAAAATAATTTGAAAAAATATTCTGAATATAAGATATTAAAACAATGTCACATTTGTTACTGCTGAAGAATAGAAATTCCAGTACTACAATAGTTTTTTCTCTATCATGCAGAGGTGCAAAAATGTTTCTTTGGTTTAGTTTAGTGCTAATGTGATTGCTAAAGTAGGGTAACCATTTGTCCCCATTTCCACCTGTAGTCCTAGTGTGATTATGAATAATGCCTTTTTTCACACTTGGCAGGGTTGAGTTTGTATAGTAAATTAGATGGTCACACTAGTTTTGAGTCATTACCTTCCTTTCTGACATCAAAATGTGAAGCTGACATATACCATGTTTTAGAAAATGGTATCAAGAAAAAAAAAAGGAAGAAATGAATGGAGACAGGGAGGGAGAAGAAACAGGGGGTAAGATACCCAGAAAAGTCACACATTTGTTTCTAAAAGTCAGTGCTTTCTTAAAATTTTAGTAAGGAATAACTCACAAATATAACTATATATTTAAAGTGTACAACATGATGTGCTCCATGTATACTGTAATTAACACATGCATCACACACACAGTTAACTCTTTTTGTGGTGAGAACGCTGAAGATGTACTCTCATAACCTTTCAAGTATACAATACCATCTTATTTACTAAAAGTAAATACTTTTGAGGGACAACTCTGACATGTTTCATTAACTTTTCCTATGGTATCTGCAGATAATTAGGTGCTACCGGAATATATTCATTTTTGTTTTCCTAAAAAATCAACCATTTAATCTGTATTTTGACAATAGTAGAGTTCAAGATAGTATTCACTTTCAATTACATAAAAATACTCAATGTCCGTCAGTGTCTTGTTCATTTTCAATGTTGTGTATGCTTGGGTGTATGTATTTGGGCTTTTTTCATTTTCCTCAAGATTATGTAAACTAGTGGATACTCTTCATAAGTATTTTTATTTTTTTAAAAAAAATTTTTTTTCAACGTTTTTTATTTATTTTTGGGACAGAGAGAGACAGAGCATGAACGGGGGAGGGGCAGAGAGAGAGGGAGGCACAGAATTGGAAACAGGCTCCAGGCTCTGAGCCATCAGCCCAGAGCCTGACGCGGGGCTCGAACTCACGGACCGCGAGATCATGACCTGGCTGATGTCGGACGCTTAACCGACTGCGCCACCCAGGCGCCCCCATAAGTATTTTTAAAAAGCACAATCTTTCTGATTTATTAGTTGCATTACTTTTTGTTTTACTAATGATTCATACTTTTTATTAAGTACCTCTTTCTTTTTCCCTTAGGTTTATTCTGTTGCTCTTTTTTTTCTTATCTTTTATATTGGATGGTCATGCCATGTACTACCTATTTAAAACCATGCATTTAAAGGCTGTGTACATTCCAGCCATGTAAAATAGGCTCCCGGAAGCAGTCTGAAAACCATCTCCTAATGTAAATAGTCTAAAGGAATGCTTCAGCAGTGTAGAGCAAAAAAGGCTAGTACACTAATATAAGGTAATTTATACCCTAAGCATCAAGTGCTTCCTTTAAATTCAGAAGCTCTTGTAATTAATGGTCAACAATTTAGAATATGCATGTAGGGGGAAGATGGCGGCTTAGGAGGACGCTGGGCTCACCGCGCACCCTGCTGATCACTTAGATTCCACCTACACCTGCCTAACCCAGAAAACCACCAGAAGACTAGCAAAACGGAGTCTCCAGAGCTAAGCGCAGACGAGAGGCCCATGGAAGAGGGTAGGAAGGGCGGAGAGGCGGTGCGCGCTGCACGGACTGGCGGGAGGGAGCCGGGGCGGAGGGGCAGCCTGCCGGCCAAGCAGAGCCCCCGAGTCTGGCTTGCAAAAGCGGAGGGGCCGGACGGAGTGTGTTCCGACAGCAAGCGCGACTTAGCGTCTGGGAGGTCATAAGTTAACAGCTCTGCTCCGAAAGTGGGAAGGCTGGAGGACAAAGGGAGGGAGAGTTGCTGAGCCCCGGGACGACAGAGCTCAGTTTGGCGGGGAACAAAGGCGCTCGCCAGAGCCATCTCCCTCGCCCATCCCCCAGCCAAAATCCCAAAGGGAACCAGTTCCTGCCAGGGAACTTGCTCGCTCCGCTCAAACACCCAAGGCTGTGCTTCTGCGGAGCCACCCCTCTGGCAGCGGGTCTGACTCCCTCCCGCTGCCACAGGGCCCCTCCTGAAGTGGATCACCTAAGGAGAAGCAAGCTAAGCCTACCCCTCCTGCCCCCGTGCACCTTGCCTACCCACCCCAGCTAATAGAATATGCATGTAAAACATACTTAAGATGATTAGTCAGGAATTATTAGGGTTCTAGTCTTTGGACTTCAAATCTTGTCCATTTATGTCTCAATGCGAAAATTTGTAATATGCCATGTTTGAGATGGTTAGAGGTGATTATATCATAGCATCCATAGCTCATGAATTCTGAAAGCGGAGACAAGGAGTGTGCTTAGTATAAGTATCTTATAGCTGGCTTGAGCATTAGTGACTACATGCACTCTTTTATTAAAGTTTATTTATTTATTTTTGAGAGAGATATGGGGGAGAGGCAGAGAGAGGGAGAGACAGAGAATGGTAAGCAGAGTCCACATTGTCAGTGCAGAACCTGGCGTGGGGCTTGAACTCACAAACTGTGAGATCATGACCTGAGCTGAAATCGAGGGTCAGATGCATAACTGAGACAGCCAGGTGCCCCTACATGCACTCTCTATACTTGATCAGCCTCAGAAACTAGAAACTTGACTATCTCTTGCCATTTTATTATTCAGTTATTGAGCCTTCTATGGGGACAGAACTTAAAAATGCAATAGTTTTTTTGAAGAGCCAGAATAATCCAGAATTTGACAGAACCTAAGAACGGGTATCTAGGTCTCCATAAAGAAAAACAAACAACAAACATAGCATTTATTCATTATCTTAGTGGCAATGAAATCTCATTCAGATGTTAAAATATGACTCAAGATGTTATTTATAAGAAATTAGTAATATAAAATGGAGTACTTTGTGGAGCACCTGGGTAACTAGGTTAAGCGTCTGACTTCAGCTCAGGTCATGATCTCATGGTTCTTGAGTTTGAGAGTCCCATATCTGGCTCTCTACTGTCAGCGAGGAGCTGGCTTCGGATCCTCTCTCACCCTCTCTTTGCCCCACCTTGCTTGCTCCTTCTCTCTCTCAAAAATAAAAAAAAATTAAAAAATGGAGTGTTTTGTTATTCTTTGAACAAAACCACAGAATGAAAAAATCAGCATTAAAAGTGGCTGTAATATGTCTGATTTGAATTCACTAATTATATAAGATAAAGGATGGGATTTAGAATTAAGGGGTTTTCCCAGAATCACACAAATTATGTTAAAGCTAGTACTAGAACTTACTTCAGTGCCTTAGCATATTTCATACAAATTGATATTTATTCCAAATACATTTTGTATTGGTTAAAAGGCAGAAATTATTTAAAAAACCTCTGAAAATTATTACCTGTTGGTTAAAGTACTGATACTCAAAAATAAGAAAGTGTTTTCATCTTTATAATTCAATATGGCTTTGATGCAATTTGTTTCTGTATCTGACAGTCTATAAGTCAGTCAGTCATGTATATAGGGTCTAAACTATTTGTCAAAATATCTTTGTGAATTCTGTTATTAAAGTAAGTAAAATTAAACCTATATTATCAAAGATATAATATTAAACAAAACAGAAACCATGTAATTTACATTCTTAATGCATAACATATCTGCTTCTGGCATTTTAACGGGCTCTAGATCTGAAAAATTCACCTGCCTCCTAACAGGACCACCTTCCTTTTTACCCGCAGTTTGTGGCTGAGCCAGTTCCTGGATATCAGTTTTAATTTCAGGCTCTTAAAACAGAGAGGTTACCAATTAAAGAGTGAACATAAAATATAAATAAAGAAGTGATAATATTCATAATTTCAGTTATATGAAATAAAAGCCTGTAGGTTCAGGGTTTTTATATAAAAAATAGTGATGGAAAGATGGACTTCACATCTTTTTCTGTATTATGAAACCTTATTTCAAATAATAATCCAAATAATACCACAGTGTACTAAGAGTAGAGATAATCAGCTAAGAAATCCATATACCATGGATAGGATTTTAATTAAAATTAAAATGTAATTTCCTGAAGGATTAGCTGAGTACATTTATGGGCCTACGACAAATTCTATACTAGTGAGATGCATCCCCTACTGGGACAGCCTGAAGGTTATTTTGTCAAAATTAACTAGTTAGATTTAGGTGCGATATCCCTCTATGTCACTTTTTTTTTTTTTAATGTTTATTTATTTTTGAGACAGAGACAGAGCATGAACAGGGGAGGGGCAGAGAGAGAGGGAGATACAGAATCGGAAACAGGCTCCAGGCTCCGAGCCATCAGCCCAGAGCCCGACGCGGGGCTCGAACTCACGGACCGCGAGATCGTGACCTGGCTGATGTCGGATGCTTAACCGACTGCGCCACCCAGGCGCCCCGCTCTATGTCACTTTTGATAAATAAGTCATGTAGAGAACAAAGTAACAAAAATAATAGCAAAACGTTAGTAACTGAAAGTCAAGCTTCTGTCTTACAGTGAGAATAAAGAGAGTAGGGTGGAAAGAAATTAATGGACTTTGTTGTCAGTCATGTTAGAGAAACCTCTTAACAGTGAATTCCTAAAATAATCCATGACCTGAATGATGCCAATAATTCATTACAAGTATTTGATGAAAATACTGTATTTGGAAGCTGTTAATTTCCATTTCATGATCATTTTAAGATACTTTTGATTTTCCAAATCATAAAAGCATTTGGGGCACCTGTTTGGCTCAGTTGGTTAAGCGTCTGACTCTTGATTTTGGCTTAGGTCATGATCTCATGGTTGTGGGATTGAGCCCCAAGTCAGGCTCCGTGCTAACCATGGAACCTGCTTGGGATTCTCTCTCTCTCTGTCCCTCCCCCATCTCTCTCTCTCTCTCTCAAAATAAACATTAAAAAAGTATTTAAACACCTTTAAAGCCACTTAAAAATCATACTAATATAGTTACCTATATGCCAGTTTCCTGAATTATCCAGCTTTCCCTAAATGTACCATATCAAATGATTAATCAATGGAAACAGTGGCTATCACTCATTAAACCCTTTTCTGGAGTCTCTCTCTTGTTCCATTGAACTTCAATTATTCCTATGCCAGTACTAAGCCTCTTTAAAGTACAAATTTTAGTATTAAGCAGTTTGTACAAGACCATTCACTTTTTTGTACAACACAGATGGTAGGAAGAACAAAACTCCTTTATATGAGAGAGCAAAACTCCTGAAATCTGAGTTATGTCTCCATGTGTCAAGCAGTCTTTGGCAAGCCACAATCCCAGAACCCTAGTTTTCTTATTTATAAAATGAGGCTACCATCCCTATGCAAATCGTCTTTATTCCAGATGTTATATGGTATGTTCACTTGGCACTCTGCATGTGCTGTTAAAAATTGTTTACACTTTGTAGGAGATGAATGAAAAGGCCACACAAGAATATTCTAAGAAAAAATTAAACTAGTAAACAGTGCATACTTTTGTAGTTAACAGTTTCCTCTGATTTAAAAAAGACTGCGTGTTCAAGCACACAGATTAAATCTTGAAGAAAAAGGGGAAATTCATTAGAGTGAAGGAGCATATGAAGCTGCAACCTATGCTGTCTTCATATTTTCAACCAAATTTCAGGAATTGACTGAGATTCTCTTGTAATGTTTTGTTTCATCTTGTTATGGTATGTCAAAATGCACGATGCACACATATACCCTGGACCCCATAGACATTCCTTCCCCCTTTCCCTTCACCTTGATCCACAGGTGCTTCTTTAACTTCTTTCTTTTGATCAGGTATAATATTCTGACTTCCAGTTGGTGTCTCCTTTTGTTGAGGTTGCTTATCACTGGGCTGCTGGCCCTAGGGGTATGTGTGTGCGCGTGTGCAAATAAACAGTTGTATTGTTAATACATGCCAACAATATAAATATTACAATTTTTATATCATATAATAAATAAGTATAAACACACACATAAAACATGATTCCATATATTTATACTTAAAAGTTACTCTTCTGGGGCGCCTGGTTGGCTCAGATGGTTAAACATCTGACACTTGATTTCAGTTCAGGTCATAATCAAGGATTGTGAGACTGAATCCTGTTTCAGGGATTCTCTCTCTCTGCCTCTCTCTCTCCTCCTCCCTCTCTCAAAAATAAAATAAAAATATTTTTTTTTAAAAAGAAAAATGTCTTTAAACTTAAAAAAATTACTTTTCTCATATTGTGGCTACTCTAAGAAGAGGTACCCACAAGCACTGGGGAGGCTATTTTAAACTATGCTGGGATACATATGTATATCCTGTTGTTAATAAGCATAACAAAGGAGTCATAGGGTATATTTCCACAGGGAACACAAGTATGTAATCCTTCTGGTTCAATGTTTCCCATCCCTTATCAGCAAAGAAACTTTTATTGCTGTATCTGTATGTTTGTAGTTCAACAACATTTTCAGAGAAATAAACTGATGGTATAGAAAATATCAAATACCAAACAAAGTACTCACAGCCATAGGTGCAGCTGGCTGGTTATACTCTCGATCACCTTTTCTTTGTTTAGACTTAGATCTTGATCTTACACATCCACTCATACTTCACCCTGAAAGTAGAATATCGGGATTTGGAAAACGTATTCTAATTAATTTTTTTAATGTTATTATTTATTTTTGAGACAGAGAGAGACAGAGCATGAGCAGGGGAGGGGCAGAGAGTGAGGGAGACACAGAATCCGAAGCAGGCTCCAGGCTCCGAGCTGTCAGCACAGAGCCTGATGTGGGCTCGAACTCACGGAGTGTAAGATCGTGACCTGAGCCGAAGTCGGATGCTCAACTGACTGTGCCACCCAGACACCCTGGGAAAATGTATTCTAAAGGCTAGGTACACCACCTCCAAGGCATAACATTTTAATTTTTTTTTTACTTTGAAAATACTTTCAAAATCAACCTTGCGTAAGGATAGTGTACATGCTGTGGTCACACCAAATAAACGGGCTGCAAGATCATTCACATCGGCCAAACTGGCAGTCAAATCACCTTAAGGACAGGAGAAAACGCGAGGCTTAGTTTCACAGCTAGATTCCCCATCATAAAGGCGTGTGAGAAAACAATGCTGGATATTTAAACCTGAGTCGCCATTGTTTTCACATTCCCAGTTACTGGGCCCATTTTACCCCCTTAAATAAGGTTTTCTTGGAACACAGAGAAGGTCTTAATCGTTTGCGTACTGCCTATGGCTGTCTTCCCACTACAAGGGCTCAAGGTGTCTAGTTTCGATATTGACCAGTGAGCCGGCTCCTCCCTTGACACCCTGCACAGTGCGATACAAATCTCCGGGACGCAGCTCCAACCCTACAGCGTTCCCTGTTTCCAGTCCCACACGCCGTTGTTTTGGTTTTTGTTTTTGTTTTTAAGTAGACTTCACGGCCATCCTGGAGCCCAGGTGGGGCTCGAACTCAGCACCCTGAGATCTAGACCTGACCTGAGATCCAGCGTCAGCCAGCCACTTTGCCTACTGACCGCACCCCCTCCCCCACCCCCACCCCCACCCCCACCCCGCCCACAGGCACCCCTTCCAGACCTGTTCTGTACCGCCTGGCCCGCCTCCCACCCAGGGTCCCACTGAGGACTCACTCTGGCTTCAGTGCTCCGCTGGCAGTTCCAGGTGCTTGCAGGACTCAGATACCTCAAAGAACGCCCCCAAGACCCACCCTGTCTTCATCTCCCCCGTCCTCGGCCGCCAGCTGTCCTCACTTGTCCCCGTCCCACCACCACGAGGACGAGGGCCATGGCGGCCGCGACGCCTGTGAGGAGAAGAACGCTAACTAACTCCTAGCAACTTCCTCCTCCGAGGCCACAGATCTACCGTCCCGACCCGCCCGAGGCCCACTGGCACTCTCCTCACAGTCCTTAAAGTCCTGGAAGGACTGATTTGTGGACCTACCGGTTGAGGGCAGGCAGCCAGAAAGATCACGACACCGTCCACACCACTGCTTCTTCCTCGGCTCTGCTCACAGGACGCGTGGGCAGCAGGGCGCATGCTCAGCAACGGTCTTTCTTAACAATGGGCATGCGCAGGAAAGGCCTGGTACAACGTGTGTGCGCACTGACATGGATATGTGCGTACTGACTGGGTGTATGCAATGTTGGTGGACTTCTTCCCATGCCTGCAGCCAAGGCGTGGGAAGGCAGTGTCCGCAGAGTTCCCGACATGGTGCTTGAAGAGTGGCCTTTTTCCTCCTGCCCGAGCTCTCTTTTGCAACCAGATACTTTGGGGCCAGTTACAAGTCACCGTTAGTGCTGAATGTTTCTCAGAAAGATATCTGTAACAAAAATAGATACTAAGTACTTTAATACTATTTTTTTTTTATGAAATTTATTGACAAATTGGTTTCCATACAACACCCAGTGCTCATCCCAAAAGATGCCCTCCTCAATACCCATCACCCACCCTCTCCTCCCTCCCACCCCCCCTCAACCCTCACTTTGTTCTCAGTTTTTAACAGTCTCTTATGCTTTCACTCTCTCCATTCTAACCTCTTTTTTTTTTCCTTCCCCTCCCCCATGGGTTCCTGTTCAGTTTCTCAGGATCCACATAAGAGTGAAACCATATGGTATCTGTCTTTCTCTGTATGGCTTATTTCACTTAGCATCACACTCTCCAGTTCCATCCACGTTGCTACAAAAGGCCATATTTCATTTTTTCTCATTGCCACGTAATATTCCATTGTGTATATAAACCACAATTTCTTTATCCATTCATCAGTTGATTGACATTTAGGCTCTTTCCATAATTTGGCTATTGTTGAGAGTGCTGCTATGAACATTGGGGTACAAGTGGCCCTATGCATCAGTGCTCCTGTATCCCTTGGATAAATTCCTAGCAGTGCTATTGCTGGGTCATAGGGTAGGTCTATTTTTAATTTTTTGAGGAACCTCCACACTGCTTTCCAGAGCGGCTGCACCAATTTGCATTCCCACCAACAGTGCAAGAGGGTTCCCGTTTCTCCACATCCTCTCCAGCATCTATAGTCTCCTGATTTGTTCATTTTGGCCACTCTGACTGGCGTGAGGTGATACCTGAGTGTGGTTTTGATTTGTATTTCCCTGATAAGGAGCGACGCTGAACATCTTTTCATGTGCCTGTTGGCCATCCGGATGTCTTCTTTAGAGAAGTGTCTATTCATGTTTTCTGCCCATTTCTTCACTGGGTTATTTGTTTTTCGGGTGTGGAGTTTGGTGAGTTCTTTATAGATTTTGGATACTAGCCCTTTGTCCGATATGTCATTTGCGAATATCTTTTCCCATTCCGTTGGTTGCCTTTTAGTTTTGTTGGTTGTTTCCTTTGCTGTGCAGAAGCTTTTTATCTTCATAAGGTCCCAGTAATTCACTTTTGCTTTTAATTCCCTTGCCTTTGGGGATGTGTCGAGTAAGAGATTGCTACGGCTGAGTTCAGAGAGGTCTTTTCCTGCTTTCTCCTCTAAGGTTTTGATGGTGTCCTGTCTCACATTTAGGTCCTTTATCCATTTTGAGTTTATTTTTGTGAATGGTGTGAGAAAGTGGTCTAGTTTCAACCTTCTGCATGTTGCTGTCCAGTTCTCCCAGCACCATTTGTTAAAGAGGCTGTCTTTTTTCCATTGGATGTTCTTTCCTGCTTTGTCAAAGATGAGTTGGCCATACGTTTGTGGGTCTAGTTCTGGGGTTTCTATTCTATTCCATTGGTCTATGTGTCTGTTTTGGTGCCAATACCATGCTGTCTTGATGATGACAGCTTTGTAGTAGAGGCTGAAGTCTGGGATTGTGATGCCTCCTGCTTTGGTCTTCTTCAAAATTCCTTTGGCTATTCGGGGCCTTTTGTGGTTCCATATGAATTTTAGGATTGCTTGTTCTAGTTTCGAGAAGAATGCTGGTGCAATTTTGATTGGGATTGCATTGAATGTGTAGATAGCTTTGGGTAGTATTGACATTTTGACAATATTTATTTTTCCAATCCATGAGCAGGGAATGTCTTTCCATTTCTTTAAATCTTCTTCAATTTCCTTCATAAGCTTTCTATAGTTTTCAGCATACAGATCCTTTACATCTTTGGTTAGATTTATTCCTAGGTATTTTATGCTTCTTGGTGCAATTGTGAATGGGATCAGTTTCTTTATTTGTCTTTCTGTTTCTTCATTGTTAGTGTGTAAGAATGCAACTGATTTCTGTACATTGATTTTGTATCCTGCAACTTTGCTGAATTCCTGTATCAGTTCTAGCAGACTTTTGGTGGAGTCTATCGGATTTTCCATGTATAATATCATGTCATCTGCAAAAAGCGAAAGCTTGACTTCATCTTTGCCAATTTTGATGCCTTTGATTTCCTTTTGTTGTCTGATTGCTGATGCTAGAACTTCCAGCACTATGTTAAACAGCAGCGGTGAGAGTGGGCATCCTTGTCGCGTTCCTGATCTCAGGGAAAATGCTCTCAGTTTTTCCCCGTTGAGGATGATGTTAGCTGTGGGCTTTTCATAAATGGCTTTTATGATCTTTAAGTATGTTCCTTCTATCCCAACTTTCTCAAGGGTTTTTATTAAGAAAGGGTGCTGGATTTTGTCGAAGGCCTTTTCTGCATCGATTGACAGGATCATATGGTTCTTCTCTTTTTTTTTGTTAATGTGATGTATCACGTTGATTGATTTGCGAATGTTGAACCAGCCCTGCATCCCAGGAATGAATCCCACTTGATCATGGTGAATAATTCTTTTTATATGCTGTTGAATTCGATTTGCTAGTATCTTATTGAGAATTTTTGCATCCATATTCATCAGGGATATTGGCCTGTAGTTCTCTTTGTTTACTGGGTCTCTGTCTGGTTTAGGAATCAAAGTAATACTGGCTTCATAGAATGAGTCTGGCAGTTTTCCATCCCTTTCTATTTCTTGGAATAGCTTGAGAAGGATAGGTATTATCTCTGCTTTAAACGTCTGGTAGAACTCCCCAGGGAAGCCATCTGGTCCTGGACTCTTATTTGTTGGGAGATTTTTGATAACCGATTCAATTTCTTCGCTGGTTATGGGTCTGTTCAAGCTTTCTATTTCCTCCTGATTGAGTTTTGGAAGAGTGTGGGTGTTCAGGAATTGTCCATTTCTTCCAGGTTGTCCCCTTTGTTGGCATATAATTTTTCATAGTATTCCCTGATAATTGTTTGTATCTCTGAGGGATTGGTTGTAATCATTCCATTTTCATTCATGATTTTATCTATTTGGGTCATCTCCCTTTTCTTTTTGAGAAGCCTGGCTAGAGGTTTGTCAATTTTGTTTATTTTTTCAAAAAACCAACTTTTGGTTTCGTTGATCTGCTCTACAGTTTTTTTAGTTTCTATATTGTTTATTTCTGCTCTGATCTTTATTATTTCTCTTCTTCTGCTGGGCTTAGGCTGCCTTTGCTGTTCTGCTTCTAGTTCCTTTAGGTGTGCTGTTAGATTTTGTATTTGGGATTTTTCTTGTTTCTTGAGATAGGCCTGGATTGCAATGTATTTTCCTCTCAGGACTGCCTTTGCTGCGTCCCAAAGCGTTTGGATTGTTGTATTTTCATTTTCGTTTGTTTCCATATATTTTTTAATTTCTTCTCTAATTGTCTGGTTGACCCACTCATTCGTTAGTAGGGTGTTCTTTAACCTCCATGCTTTTGGAGGTTTTCCAGACTTTTTTCTGTGGTTGATTTCAAGCTTCATAGCATTGTGGTCTGAAAGTAAGCATGGTATAATTTCAATTCTTGTAAACTTATGAAGGGCTGTTTTGTGACCCAGTATATGATCTATCTTGGAGAATGTTCCATGTGCACTCGAGAAGAAAGTATATTCTGTTGCTTTGGGATGCAGAGTTCTAAATATATCTGTCAAGTCCATCTGATCCAATGTCTCATTCAGGGCCCTTGTTTCTTTATTGACCGTGTGTCTAGATGATCTATCCATTTCTGTAAGTGGTGTATTAAAGTCCCCTGCAATTACCACATTCTTATCAATAAGGTTGCTTGTGTTTATGAGTAATTGTTTTATATATTTGGGGGCTCCGGTATTCGGTGCATAGACATTGATAATTGTTAGCTCTTCCTGATGGATAGACCCTGTAACTATTATATAATGTCCTTCTTCATCTCTTGTTACAGCCTTTAATTTAAAGTCTAGTTTGTCTGATATAAGTATGGCTACTCCAGCTTTCTTTTGGCTTCCAGTCGCATGATAAATAGTTTTCCATCCCCTCACTCTCAATCTAAAGGTGTCCTCAGGTCTAAAATGAGTCTCTTGTAGACAGCAAATAGATGGGTCTTGTTTTTTTATCCATTCTGATACCCTATGTCTTTTGGTTGGCGCATTTAATCCATTTACATTCAGTGTTATTATAGAAAGATACGGGTTTAGAGTCATTGTGATGTCTGTATGTTTTATGCTTGTAGTGATGTCTCTGGGACTTTGTCTCACAGGGTCCCCCTTAGGATCTCTTGTAGGGCTGGTTTAGTGGTGACAAATTCCTTCAGTTTTTGTTTGTTTGGGAAGACCTTTATCTCTCCTTCTATTCTAAATGACAGACTTGCTGGATAAAGGATTCTCGGCTGCATATTTTTTCTGTCTAGCACCCTGAAAATCTCGTGCCAATTCTTTCTGGCCTGCCAAGTTTCAAAAGAGAGATCAGTCACGAGTCTTATAGGTCTCCCTTTATATGTGAGGGCACGTTTACCCCTCGCTGCTTTCAGAATTTTCTCTTTATCCTTGTATTTTGCCAGTTTCACTATGATATGTCGTGCAGAAGATCGATTCAAGTTACGTCTGAAGGGAGTTCTCTGTGCCTCTTGGATTTCAATGCCTTTTTCCTTCCCCAGTTCAGGGAAGTTCTCAGCTATTATTTCTTCAAGTACCCCTTCAGCCCCTTTCCCTCTCTCTTCCTCCTCTGGGATACCAATTATGCGTATATTATTTCTTTTTATTGTATCACTTAGTTCTCTAATTTTCCCCTCATACTCCTGGATTTTTTTATCTCTCTTTTTCTCAGCTTCCTCTTTTTCCATAACTTTATCTTCTAGTTCACCTATTCTCTCCTCTGCCTCTTCAAGCCGAGCTGTGGTGGTTTCCATTTTATTATGCATTTCGTTTAAAGCGTTTTTCAGCTCCTCGTGACTGTTCCTTAGTCCCTTGATCTCTGTAGCAAGAGATTCTCTGCTGTCCTGTATACTGTTTTCAAGCCCAGCGATTAATTTTATGACTATTATTCTAAATTCACTTTCTGTTATGTTATTTAAGTCCTTTTTGATCAGCTCATTAGCTGTTGTTATTTCCTGGAGATTCTTCTGAGGGGAATTCTTCCGCTTGGTCATTTTGGATAGTCCCTGGCGTGGTGAGGACCTGCAGGGCACTTCCCCTGTGCTGTGGTGTATAACTGGAGTTGGTGGGCGGGGCCGCAATCGGACCTGATGTCTGCCCCCAGCCCACCGCTGGGGCCACAGTCAGACTGGTGTGTGCCTTCTCTTCCCCTCTCCTAGGGGTGGGATTCACTGTGGGGTGGTGTGGCTCGTCTGGGCTACTTGCACCCTGCCAGGCTTGTGATGCTGGGGATCTGGCGTATTAGCTGGGGTGGGTAGGCAAGGTGCTCGGGGGCAGGAGGGGCAGGCTTAGATCGCTTCTCCTTAGGTGATCCACTTCAGGAGGGGCCCTGTGGCAGCGGGAGGGAGTCAGATCCGCTGCCGGAGGTTTGGCTCCGCAGAAGCGCAGAGTTGGGTGTTTGCGCGGAGCGAGCAAGTTCCCTGGCAGGAACCGGTTCCCTTTGGGATTTCGGCTGGGGGATGGGCGGGGGAGATGGCGCTGGCGAGCGCCTTTGTTCCCCACCAAACTGAGCTCTGTTGTCAGGGGGCTCAGCAGCTCTCCCTCTGGTTGTCCTCCAGCCTTCCCGCTTTCCGAGCAGAGCTGTTAACTTATGACCTCCCAGACGCTAAGTCGCGCTTGTTGTGGGAACACAGTCCGTCAGGCCCCTCCGCTTTTGCAAGCCAGACTCGGGGGCTCTGCTTGGCCGGTGAGCCGCTCCTCCGCCCCGGCTCCCTCCCGCCAGTCCGTGGAGCGCGCACCGCCTCGCTGACCTTCCTACCCTCTTCCGTGGGCCTCTCGTCTGCGCTTGGCTCCGGTGACTCCGTTCTGCTAATCCTCTGGCGGTTTTCTGGGTTTTTTAGGCAGGTGTAGATGGAATCTAAGTGATCAGCAGGACGTGCGGTGAGCCCAGCGTCCTCCTAAGCCGCCATCTTGCCGCAACCACTTTAATACTATTTTTATACTTGCTTTGATCAGTCATTCCCTTCCATGCTTCTGGATTTGCTGTCATACTTGAGTGAATTTGCTCTCCTCTGTATAATAAATACATTAACAACTGTTTTCTTTACCTTTTTTGCTTGTGTTACTGCACATTGAAACCTGTGGTTTGGTAACTGATTTCTCTAAGTACCTGTGGTCCTTCAATCAGTGCACATTTCAGAAGTTTCTATCGATATTGGTCCTGGGGTTTAAGCTCAGTCCACTGGTTCATTACGTTCAGTAATGGTGACTATGCTCGACTTGGTAAGTAAAGCTGACTTTACTGGATAACTCTGTCAGGGAAAACACTACCTGGACAGGGTCTTAGCAGAGTCTTTGAGGTGGCCGGACAGGAGAGATACGTACTCAAATTGTGAAGTCGGAGTGGAACAATTCTTTCAACGTTGGGGGAGGTTGTGATGAAGACTGAGTAAAAATAGGGCTAAAATGGTGTAGGTTCGGTGGACACAGCAAGGCAAGAATATTAAGTCGAAAGTTTCAAATTCCTTATGGTTGAAAAATGTCATTTGGCACTTTTTACTGAAGAGTTGATGGATCTTTCAGTTAGTTTCTGGAAGGGACAGTAATGTTATTTTCACCTTTTGTCTTCCTAGGCAAGAGATGATTTTGATAGCAAAGTTATGTTGATAAAGCCCATAGAATAATAAACTCTCGTTATGTACATAGTAGGTTGTGTGCATGATTTCCTTTCTTATTTGCTTCCATATAACATGTCAGTTGAATGTTTCAGGTAGTCTATGGAAAGGAAGGAGAGGAAGAGGACATTGACAAGCAAATAGCATTTTGTAACTAAATTAGAAGGTATTTTTAAGGTGACTCATATATTCCATCCAACTGGGCTTAACTTAAAGAAATACCTTGAATTGGGAAAGGTGTGTGTGTGTGTGTGTGTGTGTGTGTGTGTGCATGCCCGCGCGCACGTGTGTGAAACAGTTTAAAACAGTTGTGGTTCTTTTTTAAGTGAGAGCAGTCATAATCCCCATTCTTTAATATATATGCATATATGTGTAATTTTTTTTTCTCAGCAGGCACTATCATTACCAAATTTTACTTTCTCACTCTCCTAATCCTTATTCCTATTGCAGTGCCCTCAGGAAGTGATTTAAAAAGAGTGAGAGACCGTGACTTCTCATCATAACGCCTAATTAGCAGACGACAAAATTAATGTCATCCAATGCCTGGGTGGCTATGGGTCATGAGAACCTGAGTTTTGTTGATTTCTAAATTGCTCGCCTCCAACTTCAAGGCGTAAGCTCCAACCTGATGCCAATATTTAACTTCCTGTTTGCTCCTGTGGAATTTAAGCCGTGGTCAACTGAATGGATTTATAAGCCCATATTTGGACTTGGATGGAGGTAAATTGTAAGGCAGCTTTTGTGAAATACTGGACACAGCAGAAAGTATAAAAGACATTGTAGAGAGAAGAAAAATGTCCTCTTAGGTGACTCAGGAACTGTCTGTGGCTGCTGAACAAGGAGCCACAGCTGGGACTGACAGCAGCCCCTCTTTCTAGAGAAGGGCGGCAACTTCCCATAAGACCAGAGGTTTCCTTTCATCCAACCAAGAGAATCTGAGAACAAGCTTAAATCCCTACAGGACTGAAGCTCAATGTTCACAGACTCTGGGAATGGCATTTCCCAGAGGCCCCTGAAGGGCTGACATCTAAGCTTAACCTGCTTGATGCTTAATGTCACATTATTTATTCTCCACCATGTGTAATGCAAACCTCACACTTCCCTCATGAAATGGGAACACAGTAGGGAAATGGGGCCCCTTGGCTAAGTCCCACAAAGTATGGCATTCAGCTGTACCCCAGCCCAAGCACAGCTCTGCACAGGATACCAACCATACAAGAAATCATATGTACTCTTTTCTTGTGAGTTCCCTCCCATCTGTACCAAATGACAGTTGCAGTATACAAAACAGACAATGTTATCTGAATTTTTCATTTTAATTCCAATTAGTTAATATACAGTGTTATATTAGTTTCAGGTGTACAATATCGTGATTCAACAATTTCACACATCACCCAGTGCTCAACATGAGGCGTGCACTCCTTAAACCCCTGAAGGGGGACTACAGCATGTAGTAGTCATTGGGAATTTTCTGTAAAAAGACTACTGGTTTCCATATGGTGGTTTGTAATCCATAGTGGGTCATGAGATTAATGTCTTGGGCTGGCCACAAGCAGCATTTTAAAGAAATGTGATAAAATAAAACAGAAAATATCAGTGTCCTGCATATAGAATGTACCCATAGACCACACACACACACACACACACACACACACACACACACACACCCCACACACACACACACACACACTTTATGTATGTATGTATGTATGTATTTTTTATATATTTATTTTTCAGATTGAGAGCGACAGAGTGCAAGCAGGAGAGGGGCAGAGAGAGAGAGAGAGAAGGAGGGAGACACAGAATCTGAAACAGGCTCCAGGCTCTGGGTTGTCAGCACAGAGCCTGACGCGGGACCCAAACTCAGGAATGGTGAGATCATGACCTGAGCCGAAGTCAGATGCTTGACCAACTGAGTCTTCCAGGCGCCCCACACACATACATTTTAGTGCCTACTGAATTATATTTAAAAATGCATATTTTTCATGCATTGCAATAGAAAAGTTTCAAGGTCACTAGTTTAGAAGGTATTAGACCAATGCCCGGAGGCCATCTCTTCAAAATACATGAAGAAGATGGGTTGGGACCTGCTCAGAGTAAGTTCATTGTCGTCAGTAGCTTTCTATACAATGCTGGAAATTGTCAGTGTAGTTTGCTTTGGTTCAGCTTTACATTAGCCACTTTACCCTAAGCAAACTCGTGGAATCCTGAGGTTATAAGAAGAAAATCTGATGAGTGGTAAGGGGTTTTGATCATTATCTCTGTCAATGCCCAATTTTCTATTGTCTTTTTCTACAGCAGCAATGTGTGTTCATGGGTGTGCTTCTGCATTTATCTGATGCTGCCTTGATCCATTGTCTTTTATCCTTTTCCCTTTATCATGCTATCATGTGCTTCTTTAGGAATCCAGTGACAATGCCATTTATGTTGGTCAGTGTTGAGTACTAGCACCCACCCAAGACTGTCTCTGTGGTGTGATTCCAGATGGAGTTCTGACTGACTGACTTCCCTTGGTTCCTACCCATTTTCTGAGTCTGGTTCTCTAAATTTTCTGTGGATTCTGTGATCTACTCAATTTTTCCTCTGATAATTTGTTTTTTGCAAAGCTAACCTTGGCTGCAACCAAGGGCCTAAACTGTTTGAGACTTTAGTACAATGTGTGAAAAGTAGGTACCTGTCATTTACAGACATGGTGGTGTGTGGTGGGAAATCTGGGCTTGGTTATCTGGCCTAATTGGGATTGAAAGCAATAACAATCCAGTTAGTATTTAGGGATGATAATTTTTCAGCCCCGGCGGGGCGGGGGGGGGCAGTGTTTACATAGTTCATTAAATAATCATCTCGGGGGGCGCCTGGGTGGTTCAGTCGGTTAAGCATTCGACTTGGGCTCAGGTCATGATCTCGTGGTCCGTGAGTTCGAGCCCCGTGTCAGGCTCTGTGCTGACAGCTCAGAGCCTGGAGCCTGTTTCAGATTCTGTGTCTCCCTCTCTCTCTGACCCTCCCCTGTTCATGCTGTCTCTCCCTGTCTCAAAAATAAATAAACGTTAAAAAAAATTAAAAAAAAGAAAGATTTCTTTAAAAAAAAAATAATCATCTCGGGGCACCTGGGTAGCTCAGTTGGCTAAGTGTCTGACTTCAGCTCAGGTCATGATCTCACGGTACATGGGTTCGAGCCCTGCATGAGGCTCTGTGCTGACAGCTCAGAGCCTGGAGCCTGCTTTTGGATTGTGGGTCTCCATCTCTCTCTCTGCCCCTCCCCTGCTCACACTCTCTTTCTCTCCTTCAAAAATAAATAAATATTAGAAAATAAAAATAAAAACAAATACAAATAATCATCTAATATACTTGACTCATGATAGAAAGTTTCTATTTCAAGGCAGGGAAAGAGGGACTAAGTTGTTGCTGTGGGAGAACAGTAGTAGGAAGGGTCTGAAAATTTGAAGGACTGAAGTATAAACAGTTTAATGAAAAATAACCATTGTAAATCTTTAAGCTATCAGCTCAAGATCCGTATTTCAGCTAGAGGGTTGAAGTAGTTGAACAACAAGTTGCAAGTTTGGCCCTGTAGGTTTCCTACTTACAATGATGAGTTGCATTCACAGCCTCACCAGATTTCTTTTATGTCGATGTTAAGGTAAACAGTGAATTGGCATATGGCTGTAGACAAATTTTCATTGCAAATATTACATTTGCTTATAATCCTATTCTATTTTCCTTTCCATCACATAACTTCTCAAGATTGGCTGTTTTTTGTGTTGATAACCAATTCTGTCTCAATACTTGGTTTTGAAAACTTCCTAACTCTCAGTAGGAGAAATCTCATTATGGTGAGGAGTAGAAAATAGCTGCAGAAAAAACAGAAACTAGTGTGATTCATAAATTGTCCATGTACTGGGAATTTTAAACTTTTTAATGTTTATTTATTGTTGAGAGACACAGAGAGAGAGAGAGAGAAAGAGAGAGAGAGAGCAGGGGAGGGCCAGAGAGAGAGGGAGACACATAATCCAAAGCATGCTCCAGGCTCTGAGCTGTCAGCACAGAGCCCAACATGGGGCTTGAACTGCAAGATCATGACCTGAGCTGAAGTCAGATGCTTAACCGACTGAGCCTCCCAGGCAGCCCTGTACTGGCAATTTCAAATGAAGGATTCTGAAAGACACCTGGACTTCAGAGATGGTGGTCAGGACAAGAGAAATTTACCTTCTACTCAAAAAAGATCTGTAATTGTGATTGGCTGTCCTTCATAATATTTCTTCCCCTGTCAGTACCATTTAAATAAATAGCTCTTTTCTTTAAGGTGCATGCTTTTGAGTTTTCTCCAATCTTTTTTAAAAATTTGTTTTTAATGTTTATTTTTTGAGAGGGAGAGAGCGAGAGAGAGACAGAGTGTGAGCATGGGAGGGGCAGAGAGAGAGGGAGACCCAGAATCCAAAGCAGGCTCCAGGCTCTGCACTGTCAGCACAGAGCCTTATGTGGGGCTTGAACCCACACAATGTGAGATCATGACCTGAGCCCCGAAGTCGGACGCCTAACTGACTGATCCACCCAGGTGCCCCTCTCCTTCAATCTTAAGAGGAACATTGACTCTCACATTTACCTGCTTGGAGGTAAAACAAAACAAAACAAAACAAAACAAAACAAAGCAAAAACAACCTATGACTTTGTTGAGGTTCTTATTTAAACCAGGTTTGTGAGTCAATGTCTCATTTCATTATCAGGGCTGTATTATTGGAGGCCTTAGATGATTGAAGCCCTTCCAACCCCAAACCCAAATGAACCTTCCTTGGCAGACTGAACAGTCCCTCTTCCCTTGTGTGATGAGGTTATTTTTGCTTTGCTTGAGGATGCTGATGGGTCACCTTGCAAGGAAATCTTAGTTCTCCCCATGTCCTGACATTTCCTACTTTTTCCAAACATAAAACTATAGTGGATCCCACTCCCAGGAAGTATGGTTATAAGGTTATATCCTGTAGTAGAGTGTTATGTGAAAAAAAGAACTAGAGTTACTCACTTATTTGTATCTCATCCTTCGGGTAATATACTTGGGAAAGGATTCTGAAGAGTCTACCAAGGAGGGAAAATATAAATTTAGATCAGGAGAATGTTATCAATATGAGTGTCTTTAAAAGAACTTCTAAATTCTATAGAGTAGGTCAGTCAGCTGAGTATATTGGACTCCTTACATCATCATAGAGATTCGAATATATCCTGTCTGGTACAAATATTTATTCTGTACTTGGTTTTTCTTTCACTGCCTGTCATCCTTCTCAACACACCATCATCTGTGATCTTACTGAATGTTATATACAATGTAATAATATCAGTATCTTGCTCGATATTAGTTCCAAGCAAGAAAATTGTTTTATAGACCACATGGAATTGGTGATCTGGTTTTACCATACACCTTTTTATCCAAAAGCAGCTGGTTTTATACAATATTGAAATAATTCACCAAAGTCCCAGTGAGAGCGTTTTACTAGCAACCAAAGATTTTCTCCATGTTGCATGGCATATAGTTATAGACCTATAGTTATTTTGTTTTGTTTAGGTTCTATTGTCCAACCTCTCTGTTCTTGCTCACCTGTGTTGCTCCTTTCTGATTCTTTGGACTATTTTCTCTTCCACCCTCCTTCCACCCCACTCCTATATGATGTGTGCTGTGCTGCTGCTGTTGGTTACCCAGTGTTCACACTAAGCCAATGATCTTGGCTTCACCCCTTTTAGATCTGTTCAGTTTTGTTGTTGAATATGCCAGCACGGGATGCATAGTTATCTAATACTATTGCAAAAGGAGAACTGACTTAGAGAAACTCTGAGAAGCAACTGTGGCTGCATTGCCTTCCAAGTGAAATGATCAGGAGAATGTATTTGTAGGCGTCATTGGTGACACCTTGCAGATGAGAGCTTAACTGTATGCCAAGGGAGAGCTAAAGACCAACAGCAGAATATTGGAGTCCTCTGTCAAGGAGCCTTCATGGTGGCCTAGAGCTGGAAGGCTTTGCCCATGGAGACACAGAGGAGGAGTCTGGTGAGTCAGCTTGGACCAGGGGCCCTCAGGTGAGGGAAGGCAAGAGCATAAAACCTAATTCTATGTCCCCCACTGAGAAGAAAAGCTAGTAAAAACAAGATAAAAGGGGCCAGCCAAATGCCTGAGTCTGGATAATCCCCTTGCATACTTTTGGCTTCTGTAATCTTGTTTGCCTCCTGCCTCCACTAACTACCCATGTAGCACCATTGATAAGGGCCCCCTCCCCTTTATTTTTTGTCTCTCAACCCCTTACCATCCCAGCCATAAAAGGAGGCCGATGCCACGGTTTGGGGCCCAGCTTTTGGAGGTGACTCTGCTGGGCCAGCACTGGTGCACAATAAACAGTCTTTTCTGATTCCCTGAGTGTGTGTGGCTTGTCTATTCCTGGGTGCCAAGTATTTGCTGTAACACCACAAGTTTGGAGGGAAAGGTCGCCTTAGCTTCCCCATCCTTTTCCTCACCAAAGGTCAAAATAGGGGCAATTTCTTGCCAAAAAAGGAGCCCCTTATTTGTCTACTCCAAAACTGGCTTTCTTCTGTAGAAGAATTGAGAAACTGGTGAGGACTGTGAAGCTTAGAGCTCTGTTGGAGTCTTCTAAGATGGTGGGAATGAGGAAGCCATGGTGTGTGTGTGCCTATACCTGAAGCCCAGGCTTCCTGGAGGAAGAAGGACTGAAGAATGTGTTACCATCTGGGGTAAGAGTATTGTGTGTGGATCACTGTTGTTGGGAAGCCAAAGCCCAGGAGGCTAATGTGTGCAAATACGCCTTACTGCTAGGGCTCATTAGCCCCCACAGAGCAAGAGTGGAAAAATCCATGCTGTGGCAGGCTTGTCAGCTTCTACAACCTTTTCCTTGGAGAGCCACTTGAAATTGCAGAATAAATTGTCAAGAGTTTTTTTTTTTTTGCCCCAACATTTGACTTAGCGGAGTTGTGCCAGGGACCAGATTATGGAGAACAGATCTATAACCAGGGATCAATTTTAAAGATGTCTGTTTCATTTTAGTCTTTAAAAGCAAGTTTAATTCTTGTTTTCTTTTCTATGGATTTTATTTTAAATTATTTTTATAATAATAACAATATTCCAACATGTTTCAGTATTTGTTAGGCTCCGATGATGGTAGGGCACAACACAATGATACCTAGAGATGAAAGAACTCTTTATTACTTAAAGCTCCAAAAGAAAACAGGTTGCCACACAGGGCCACACAGGGCCACACAGGGCATTGTACCCAGGAAAAGGGTAACTTCAAGCTGGAACTGTAGAAAGCAGCTTATATATGGCAAGCAGAGTGGGGTTAGCTAAGTTTCATGGGTTTCCTGGGATTGGGTATTATAAATAATTCTGTAAGCGCAAGGAAGTAGGGAATGTCTCTGGATATTTGGCATCTGACAGTAAGTGTTGTAATTCAGGAGTGTTAGAGCCAGAGAAGGGAAGCGGTTGGACTTAATAAACTGTCCTTGAAGTGGAATTGAGAATTTTACCCATGATGTCTTAATTCGGACAAAATAGAACTTGTGAGATTTATTACAAACAGGTAGGGAAGCAATTGAAACCTTTCTTCTGCCTTGTTTCACTTTTATTTGTTTAACGTTATTAATGCTTTTACATATTTTACGTCTTTATTCAAAATGTCAATCTGTGGATAATTCCATGTGTAAAGGCGGTGGGTGGATCCATAAGGGATGGAAAATCAAGTGATAAGGGCCTCCGTAGGGGATTTAACTGTTAATTACCATTGCCAAAGTAATGTGCCACAAGAAATGACTTGGTAAAGGAGTTGGTCTTTTTACTTTTTAGTTCATTGAAAATATATTTTGTAAAGGCAGGGTTATTCATGGCATAAAACACTTTGTATCTTGTCCAAAAAGGAAAGAAAAAAATCCCATAACCTGGTTTTAAGAAATAAAATCATTGAATTAGGTGATTTAAACAATAGGAACTTTTCACTGATGTCATATTACCAGTAGCACAAATTAGTAAGATTTTCTATATCTATCTATATCTATATTGATAGATTAGTATAGATATAGATATCAATATAGTGTAAAGTATAAATCACAGGTTTTTTTTGCCTTATGGATATCCAATTGTTGTACAGTCATTTGTTCAAAAAACAACTTTCTTCACTTAATTGCCTTTGCACCTTTGTCAAAAATCAGTTTTCCATATACAGTTGGGACTCTTCTGGCCTCTATTATGTTCCTTTGATCTATCCAGCTAGTATGATTCTAGCACAGCGATGTCTTGATTATTGTAGTTTTGAAATCAGATAGGATTAGCTCTCCAACACTATCCTACTTTTTCAAAGTTGTTTTGACTATTCTAGGTCCTTTGCATGCCATATGTATTTTTGAATCAGCATGTAAATTTCTATAAAACATGTATAATGTTTTGATGGGGATTTCACTGAATTTACAGATCAATTTGGGGATAATTGATCTCTTTAAAAGATTGGGTCTTCCGACTCAAGAACACAGTATACTGTTGCCTTTTTTAGGTCTTCTTTAATTCCTCTCACCAATGTTTTGTTGTTTTCAGTGTTGTAGTGAAGACCAGAAAATATGAGCAATGACTGAAATGGACAAGAAAGATATAATCTGAGTAATGACTAGAGAAAACCTCAAACCAGGCATAGGACAGAAGTCCTGTTAGAGGCTGGCAGGTGGTACAAGCTTCCTGCAGTGGGATTCAGACATTCCTCCCCACAATGGTGAACAAACGCATGTTATTGTTTTTGCCCTTAGCTGAGATACTTCAGATTCCAGGCCTCATTCATAGGTATTTTCTTTTGGAATGATATAAATACCATTCTCATACCTGATCCATGGAAACTAGAGCATCTTTAAGTTATATACAAATTATGTTAGGGTTTAGATGTTTATCTTTTCACTATGTAAAATGTCCCCCACAACTTTGTTCTCGTAAAGAACAATGATTACTAACATCCCAGAAATAAGAATAAATATAAAGTTTCATGTGGACTGTAATCTACTTTGTGATCTTGTCTAAGACATAGGGATTTGAATAAACCTTATGATATTTGATCCCTCATGTCAAGATGAGAGTAAAAAATGTGTTTCCTACTTGATAGCTATTTCCTCTTCTGTAACAATAGGATTTCTTTGGAATGCAATGCTTTAGGTATAATCCTTTCTGTCTCTGTCTCTCTTTCTCTCTGTATCTCTCTGTCTCTCCACCTCCACATCTCTCTCTCTCTCTCACACTCATATAAAATAGCTTTCCTGATATTCTTCTCCCTCCTCATCCCTGTTTCTAGGCTCGCTTTTTTTTTTAATTTTTAAAAAGTTTATTATTATTTTTGTAAGTAAAAAAATTTTTAACTGAGAGAGGCAGTGTGTGAGTGAGGGAGGGGCAGAGAGGAGGGAGACAGAGAATCCAAAGCAGGCTCCAGGCTCTGAGATGTCAGCACAGAGCCCGATGTGGGACTTGAACTCACAAAGTATGAGATCATGACCTGAGCTGAAGTCAGACACTCAACCAACTGAGCCACCCAGGTGCCCCTTATTATTATTTTTTTTGAGAGATACAGAGTGCAAGTGGGGGAGGCAGAGAGAGAGGAAGCCACAGAATTCGAAGCAGGCTCCAAGCTGTCAGCACAGAGCCCAACGAGAGGCACGAACCCACAAACCTTGAAATCATGAACTGAGCCAAAGTTGGACACTTAACCGACTGAGCCACCCAGGTACCCCCCTTTTATTTAATTAAAGAAGTTCAGCTTTTTTAAATTTAAATTTTAGTTAGTTTATTACAGCAAATACTCTGCATCCAGGAAGGGACAAGTGACACGCACTCAGGGAATCAAAAAAGACTCTTTATTTTGCACCAGTGCTGGCCCAGCAGAGTCACCTCCAAAGGCTGGGCATCTGGCTCAAGTTTTGCTGGTCTTTTATACATATGGGCTTCCAGGATGGGTGGAGCTAGTACAGTCAAGCTTCTGGATCCTGGCTGCAGGCTGATACAAGAGGCAAGCAAGATTGCAGAAGCCAAAATCATGCAAGGGCAGTATCTGGCCTTGGACATCTGGCTGCCCCTTGCTTTTTTTTTTTTTTTTTTTTTACCAGCTTTCTTTCTCAAGTTAACATACAGTGCAATATTGGTTTCAAGAGTAGAATTTAGTGATTGACAACTTACATACAACAACCATTGCTCATCACACCAAGTGCTCTCCTTAATACCCATCACCCGTCTAGCCTATCTCCCACCCACTCCCTCCATCAACCCTCAGTTTTTTCTCTATCATTAAGAGTCTCTAGTGGTTTGTTTTCCTCTCTCTTCTTCCCCCACTGCCCATATGTTCATCTGTTTTGTTTCCTAAATTCCACATATGAGTGAAATCGTATGGTATTTGTCTTTCTCTGACTGACTTATTTCATGTAGCATAATACATTCTAGCTCCAGCCATTGTCATTGAAAATGGCAAGATTTAATTCTTTTTGGTGGCTAAGTAATATTCCACTGTCTATATGCACATATACATACATATATATGTGTATATATATGTGGTGTATATATATACCACATCTTCTTTATCCCTTCATCAGTCAATGGACATTTGAGCTCTTTCCATAATTTGGCTGTTGTTGATAATGCTGCTATTAAGGTGCATGTACCCCTTCAAATCTGTACCTTTGGGTAAGTATCTAATAGTGAAATTGCTGGGTCATAGGGTAATTCTATTTTTAACTTTTTGAGGAGCCTCCTAGGCTCAGTGTCTTCCTTTCACTGTGGCTCCTGCTCTCTGTCTTCAGCTCTCACAACTAGCTTGGCTGTCACCAACCACATACCACAGCTTCTCCACTTTTTGTTCTGGGTGTCTGGGGTTCACAATTAGTCTAGGTCCAAACTGAGCTTTCTGCTAGACTTAGACTTAGACTTAAAGTGGCCTTTTACTTTCATTCAGGGAAGCCTGACTAAAGCCTTGGTTTCATGATGAATGAAGTCTTGGTGTCACGAGGCACAGCACAGCTATAGACTCTCCATGTTACAAGGATACCCACTGTTACCAGCAGGGGAGGGCTCATCTCCAAGACCAGGAAAGCCTCAGTGAAGGCAGAGGAGAAGCATAGACTTAAAACATTCACACTTGAGAGAGTCTGGGTGTGTGAGCCCCAGTCCTGGGTGTCCCTCAGGGCCTTCTTCTCTGCATGTGGACAGCTGAAGGAAGCCCAGGACCAGTTCTATCTCTTCTTCCTGGAGGACCCTGGTCTTCATCACTTTTGTTCAGTCTTTTACAGACGGCCTTCATTTTCCTCCTGCTCTTCTTCCTGCCAGAAGAGGCTCATTTCTGTGGTTAGGGGTAAGTTCTCATATTTTTAATCTTTTTCTCATTGAAAGGTTGATTTTTAGGCTTTTATTAATGAGACATGTTGTCTTTTTAGCCTGAGCCCCAAGAGAAATTGGTCTACAGCTTGGCGTTTCCTGAAGGTACAGCCTTGATCCTAAGGCGTTAGGTACAGCCCCAATAGAGCCTGGGGTTTAGGAAAAGGCCTCAAGTCCCCATTCAGATTCTGACCAGCTGCCATCTCTGCCTCCATCCAGTCCCCTTCCAGCCTGAATGCTGGGTCTATAAGTCCTAGCTGGGGCACACCCGTGATGCTAGTCTAGGGGAGACAGAGTCCTGGAGGAAGAAGCAGAAGAAAAGCTCCATATGGCTCGATGGGATATATGGCTATGGGAAGAGGAATGACCCAAAAATACCTGCCCACTGACCTGCTGTGGGGCTGCAGACTCAGGTCGTGACCTCCATGGGTCTCGGTCACCTCATCTGCACAATGGGCAGAATTGCATTCCTAGCACACAGAGGACACTCTTAAATGAAGGGGGATCTGAAGTGATAAGAAAGTATATTTGGCCCAAGAGAAGGAGAAGCAGATTAGAGTTGCTGTAGAAGACCTGACTTGGACCTCCTTAGGTACAGCCAGGGTCTGCCTCTCTGGAAGTGGTCAGGACAGTCAGACAGGTGAGAAGCTCTGAAATCCTAATCATGGGCCAGTTGAAGTCTCTGCAGTGCTCTGTAGTGACCAGGCATCTGTGTCACAGGCCCTGTTTTGTTTATCCTCATCCCTACCCATGGGTAACCCCAGGATGAGCTCAGGGAGCTCACTGCCCCGGTTACTGTGAACATCTACAGTCATTAGAGTCATGTGTCATCTTCACAGCATCCCTTGGTTGGTACTAGTGTAATTTATTCAAACAGTGGCTCACATGTTCTGCAATGGTTTTGATAATGTGTCATTATTTATTATAGCCAGAGTTTATTCAACCACTCTTTTTGTAGATGGATAAGTGGTGTATGATTTAAGTTTTTGCAATCTTATACTAGCAATGGTGAACATTCTTTGACATACAATAATACTCATATACAAATCCTATTTATAGTAGCTAAAAACTAGAAACAACTCAAATACCTACCAATAGAAAAATACATAAGTAAATTGTGCTAGATTCACAGTATGGAATACCACATAGGTGTGAGAAGGAATGAACTAAACCCCACACAGATAAAATGTTAAGTGAAAGGAACTAGATGCAAAACAAGACATGCTATATGATTCACTTTATATATAGTTCAAAAGCTAACAAAACTGGTGTTTAGGCATACACACAGCTGTGCTGAAACAGTTTTACAGAAAGCAAGGATTCTAACCTGCCTAGCAGGCAATTTTTTAATTTTAATTTTTTATTTGTAACTACTAATCTATTTTTTTAAGTTTTTAATTCCAGTTAGTTAATACAGTGTTATATTAGTTTCAGGTGTACAATATAGTTATTCAACCATTCCCTTCAGGATGAGTGCAGTCCTTAATCCCCATCATCTATTTAACCCATTCCCCCATCCTCTTCTGGTATCCATCAGTTTGTTCTCTATAATTAAGAATCTGTTTCTTTTTTAAATTTAAACTAAGTTAGTTAACATATAGTGTAGAATTGGTTTCAGGAGTAGAATTCAGTGACTCATCACTTACATACAATGCCCAGTGCTCATCCCAGAAAGTGCCCTCCTTAATGCCCATCACCCATTTAGCCCATACCCCTACCCGCCGCCCCGCCAGCAAACTCTGTCTGTGTTCTGTATTTAAGAGTCTCTTCTGGTTTGCCTCCCTCTCTGTTTTTATCTTATTTTATATTTTCCTTCCCTTCCCCTATATTCATCTGTTTTGTTTCCTAAATTTGCCATATGAGTGAAATCATATATTTGTCTTTCTCTGACTGACTTATTTTGCATAGCATTATACTCTCTAGTTCCATCCATGTCATTGCAAATGGCAAAGATTTAATTCTTTTTGATGGCTGAGTAATAGTCCATTGTATATACCTACCACATCTTCTTTATCTATTCATCAAACGATGGACACTTGGGCTGCTTCTATAATTTGGCTACTGTAAATAATGCTGTTATAAACATAAGGGTGCATGTATCCCTTTGAATTAGTATTGTTGTATTCTTTGGGTAAATACCCAGTAGTGTGATTGCTGGATCAAAAGGTAGTTCTATTTTTAACTTTTTCAGGAACCTCCGTACTGATTTACAGAGTGGCTGCACCAGTTTGCATTCCCACTAACAGTGAAAAAGGGTTCTTTTTCTCCACATTCTCACCAACACCTGTTGTTTCTTGTGTCTTCGATTTTAGCCATTCTGACATGTGTGAAGTGATATCTCATTGTCATTTTCATTTGCATTTCCCTGATGGTAAGTGATGATGAACATTTTTTCATGTGTCTGTTGTATATCTATTCATGTTTTCTGCCCATTTTTAAATTGGATTATATACGTTTTTTGGGGTGCTGAGTTTTATAAGTTCCTTATGTATTTTGGATACTAACTCTTTTTTAAAAAAAATTTATTCATTTTTGAGAGAGAGCTTGCAGGCTGAGGAGGGGCAGAGAGAGAAAGAGAGACAGAGGATCCAAAGCAGGCTCCACACTGTCAGTGAGAGCCTGATGTGGGGCTCAAACTCATGAACAGTGAGTCATGACCTGAGCTGAAGTCGGACACTCAACTGACTGAGCCATCCAGGCACCCGGGATACTAACCTTTTATCAGACATGTCATTTGCAAACATTTTCTCCCATTCCGTAGGTTGCTTATAGTTTTATTGATTGCTTCCTTTGCTGTGCAGGTTTTTATTTTGGTGAAATCCCCATAGTTCATTTTTGCTTTTGTTTCCCTTGCCTCAGGAGACATATCTAGAAAAAAGTTGCTATGGCTAATGTCAAAGAGGTTACTGCCTGTGTTCTCTTCTAGGATTTTTATGGTTTCAGGTCTCACATGTAGGTCTTTGATCCATTTTGAGTTTATTTTTGTGTATGGTGTAATAAAGTGGTTCAGTTTATTACTTTTGCAGGTTGCTGTCCAGTTTTCACAACATCATTTGTTGAAAAGACTGTTCTTTTCCCGTTGGATATTCTTTCCTGCTTTGTCACAAGTTAATTGTCCATATAGTTATACTACCATATTGTTTTGATTACTACTGATTTGTAATATAATTTGAAGTCTGGAATTGTGATACCTCTACTTTTGATTTTCTTTTTCAAGATTTGCTTTGGCTATTCAAGGTTTTTTGTTGTTCTGTATATATTTTAGGATTGCTTGTTTAGTTCTGTGAAAAATGCTGTTGGTATTTTGGCAGTGATTGTATTAAATCTGTAGATTGCTTTGGGTAGTGTGGACATTTTAACAATATTTGTTCTTCCAATCCATGACATGGAATGTTTTTCCATTTTTTTGTGTGTCATCTTCAATTTCTTTTATCAGTGTTTTATAGTTTTCAGAGTATTGGTCTTTCAACACTCTGGTTAAATCTATTCCTAGATATTTTATTGTTTTTGATGCAGTTGTAAATTGGATTGTTAATTTATCTTTCTGCTCTTTCATTGTTAGTGTATAGAAATGCAACAGATTTATGTACATTGATTTTGTATTCTGTAACTTTACTGAAGTAATTTATCAGTTCTAGTAAATTTTTGGTGAAGTCTTTCGAGTTTTCTATATATAATATCATGTTATCTGCAAATAGCGAAAGTTTTACTTCTCTCTTACCAATTTGGATGCCTTTTATTTCCTTTTCTTGTCTAAGTGAATGCCCAACACAAGGTAACCTCAGCAGTGGAACGTTTTAAAAATAAAATGAATAGATGAACTGTTCTATGGATATTAATTAGCCTCTTTTATCAGCCACCCCTCTCATTGTCCGATGGGCTTCTGAACAAATTGGCCATGAGGCAGGGGAGAATGTTATGCATGGACTCAGTAATATGGCACCAACCCCCGGGTTATCAGCCAACTAGCTGGTGGCAGGTTGATTTTATTGGACCTCTTCCATCATGGAAGGGGAACATTTTGTTCTTACTAGAGTAAACAAGTACTGTGGAGATTAATTTGCATACAGTGCTTCTGCCAAAACTATCATCGGTGGACTTACATAATGCTTTATCTACCACTGTTCTATGCCAGGCAGCATGGTCTGATGAAGAAACTCACTATGGTCATGGAATTCACTAGTCTTATCATGTTCCTCACTCTTCAGAAACTGGTGGCTTGATAGAATGGTGCCATGTCCTTTTGAAGAATCTGTAATGGTGTCAGGTAGGTGGCAGCTAGGTAGGAGTGGGGCAAGGGTCTCCAAGGGGCTGTATATGCTCTGAATCAGTGTCTAATATATGCAGCTATTTTTCCCATAGCCAGGATTTGGGGTCCAGAGGTCAGAAGGTGGAAATGGAAGTTCCATATTCTTTCTTCTCCTCATGGATGTGTGACTTCCACAAGCCTGGCATTAATGGTATGTTTCAGATGTAACTAGGCTGTTTGAATCCTCACATGACCCATACTGGGGAGAGCAGAAGGAGTAAGGTTCGGTCTCAGGGCCTCATCCTCACAGGTGAGTGCAATTTTAGGTGCCACGTTCAAGTCTGACCTGGGCTAAAATTTGTCTAAGCCTCTCACACATCCTACCCCTCGATATGTACTGGAAACTGAGCCACTCAGAGCTGCATCAGCTTGCCTAAACTCACAGATACAGTTACTAAGTGATGGAGCTGGGATTCTACTTCAGATACACCTTTCCTCAAAGCTAGAATTGGTGCAGACACATCTGTACTGTGAGGCCTTTTCTGGAGGAACAGGTGTAATTAACGAGAGCATTTTACCAACTGGTTGTGGTAACCATGCCAAAGTCATGTTTGATTCCATGACATACTCACTCTCAGAAGTCTGAAGTGCAGGAAAGCTTCAGGCACAGTTCTTTAACAAGGGGGGACATTATTATCCATAGAACAAGGTTTTTGTATAAAGGCTGAGCCCTGCTTTACTTCCCTTTTAATTCTATCCCTTGGAAAAGACTATAAAGCAGAACTAAGTAAGTAAAAAGTAAATAAATAACACTGGAGAAGATGAGAGATAACAGTTACTGTGCTACATTTCTGGAAATTGGGAGGCCAGTTAGGGATATACATCAAGATGTCAGTGTAAACTCTGCATGATCCATACATTTTCTTTTTTAAATGCATTTTTTAGGTTTATTTATCTATTTTGAGAGAGAGAGAAAACACACAAGTGGGGGTGGGGCAGAAACAGAGGGAGAGAGAGAGAATCCCAAGCAGGCTCCATGCTCCCCTCTGCATTGAGCCCAATGTGAGGCTCAATCTCATGACTGTGAGATCATGACCTGGGTCAAAATCAAGAGTCGAATGCTCAACTGACTAAGCCACCCAGGCGCCCCTGTTTTAAAATATTTTCTAATCAAATGAGTCAACAGATGTACAAAGGTTTCTGAACATAGGAATTTACCCTAGTTATATTTGAAATGGTGCAAAATTGAAAATAATTGAAATATACATCCATAAGGTTTGATTGAATGAAACAGACTAATTCCATTCATGGGTTAGTATACTTTTAAAACTCTATGCAGGCCTAGAAAGCTTTAGGCAACACTCAGTAAATAAAGTTTGGCCCCTGTAGAGAAAAGTGTTAACATCAGAAAGAACACAAAGCCCCTGTGTTGTTTTTGGGTCAAGGTATCTTACACATGCCACTTGTGTTAGTCCAGAGCCTTCAAGGAGCAGATGTTAAAACAGAATTCAACGTGCAAGAAATTTATTAGGGGAAACAACTGTGAGAGAAAGTGGGCACTCGGAAGAAGCTGGGAGAGCCTTCGGAATAGGATTCTGGTTTGAACTCCAGTGAAGAAGAGAGACGGAATAAAGGCTGGGTGGAAGCATCTTTGAGAAGTTCTCTTTTTTTTTTAATGCTTATTTTTGAGAGAGAGAGAGAGAGCATGAACGGGGGATGTTCAGAGAGAGAGGGAGACATAGAATCTGAAGCAGGCTTCAGGCTCTGAGCTGTCAGTACAGAGCCTGATGTGGGGCTCGAACTCATGGACCTTGAGATAATGATCTGAGCTGAAGTCAGACGCCCAACTGACTGAACCACCCAGGTAACCCTCAATAAACAGGCTCTTAACTATAGAGAACACACTGATGGTAACCAAAGATGGGGAGATGTGTGAAATAGGTGATACGGATTAAAGAGTACACTTATGATGAGCACTGAGTCGTGTATAGAATTGATGAATCACTATATTGAAACTAATAGAACACCATATGTTAACTATACTGGAATTTACAAAAAGATTTATTGAGTTATAAAAGATATTTAAAAATTGCATCTATTTAGTGTATATATTAAGAAGAGTTTGTGCATGTGCATACACACATGATACCATCACCACAACAAAGATAGTAAACATATCCATCACATCCAAAAATTGTATTGTGTTCTCTTGTGTGTGTGTGTGTGTGTGTGTGTGTGTGTATTTTGGATAAAAACCTTTGAGATCTATTCTGTGAACATTATTTTATTTAATTTTTAATACATTTTATTATTATTATTATTCTATTTGAGAGAGAAAGCATGTGCGTGCAAATGGGGGAGTGGGGCAGAGGGAGAGACAGCAGACAGACAGACAGAAAGAAAGACAAACAGAGAATCTTAAGCAGGCTCCACACCCAGCATGGAGCCTGACATGGGGCTTGATCGCATGACCTAATATGAAATCAAGAGTTGGAAAGCTTAATCGACTGAGCAATCCGGGAGACCCTGAACATATTTTAAAGTACACAATACTGCATTGTTAACTATACATGCTTTGTTGCACAGAAGATCTCTAGAGCTTACTCATCTTGCATAACAGAAAGCTTATACATATTAAAAAACAATTCCCCATTTCCACCTTCCTTAGCTTCTGGTAACCATCATTCTATTTTCTGCCTCTATGAATTTGGCTATTTTCAATAGTTTATATAAGTGGAATCATGTGGTATTTGTCCTTCTGTGATTGGCTTATTTCACTTAGCATTATGTCCTAGGTTCATTCATGTTGTCACAAATGTCAAGGTTTCCTTCTTTTTCAAAGGCTGGATAATATCTCGTATGTACACATCATATTAAAATTTTTTTAATGTTTATTTATTTTTGAGAGAGAGACAGAGTGCAAGTGGGGGGAGGGGCAGAGAGAGAGGGAGACACAGAATCTGAAGCAGGCTCTAGGCTCTGAACTGTCAGCACAGAGCCCGACATGGGGCTCAAACTCATGAGCCTTCAAGCCGTGAGATCATGACCTGAGCCAAAGTCGGAAGCTCAACCAACTGAGCCACCCAGGCACGCCAGTATGTCACATTTTCTTTATCCATTTATCTGTCAATGGACATTTGGGTTGTTTCTTATCTTTTAAAAAATGTTTTTAAGTTTATTTATTCATTTTGAGAGACAGAGAGAGAGAGAGACAGAGAGAGAGAGAGAGAGAGAGAGAGAGAGAGCGCAACCAGGGGAGGGGCAGAGAGAGAGAGAGGGAGAGAGAGAATCCCAAGCAGACTTCGTGCTGTCAGCACAGGGCGCGATGCGGGGCTTGAACTCAGGAACCATGAGATGGTGACCTGAGCTGAAACCAAGAGCTGGATGCTTAACTGACTGAGCCACTCAGGCACCCCTGGTTGTTTCCTATCTTGGCTCTTGTGAATAATGATGCAATGAACATGGGGTTTCTGGTATATCTTTGGAATTTTGATTTTATTCTTTTGGAAATATACTAGAAGATTGGTAGATCATACAGTAGTTCTGTTTCTAATTTTTATGAAAAATCCACACTGTTTTCCATATGGCTGTGCCATGCTATATTCTGACCAAAGTGTATAAGAGTTCCAGTTTCACCACATCCTCCGCAACACCTGTTAAGTTTTTACTATTTTTTTTGGAAATAGCTATCCAAACAGGTATGATATGATATTTCATTGGAACTCCTCAATGATTTCAGTAAAGTAGAAGGATATAAAATAAACATGCAGAAATCAGTTTCATTTGTATACACTAATAGAAACATTTGATAAGGAAATAAAGAAAACTTTATTATCTAAAACTATATTTATCCCATTCACACTAGCCTCAAAAAGGATAAAATACTTAGGAGTAAATTGAACCAAGGAGGTGAAAGACTGTATGGTAAAAACTGTACAATACTGACCAAAGAAATTCAAGGGACCAATGTGTTGACCTTGAGTAAGATATTGATCTTCTTTCATCCTTAGTTATCTCCTCAATCAAATGGGAATAACTGAGCAGATAGATACGTTTTTTAATAAAAAGGGGCCATTCTGATTGCAGTTGACCCTTGAACAACACGGGTTTGAACTATGCATGTCCACTTATATGCAGATTTTGGTGAAATAGTACAGTACTGTAAATGTATTTTCTCTTTCTCATGATTCTTTTTAAAAAAATGTTTACTTATTTATTGAGACAGAGAGAGAGAGAGAGCATGACAGCACGTGCCAGAGGAGAAGGGACAGAGAGAGAGGGAGACACAGAATCTGAAGCAGGCTCCAGGCTCTGAGATGTCAGCACAGAGTCTGATCTGGGTCTCAAACCCACAAACCGTGAGATCATGACCTGAACTGAAACCAAGAGTCGGATGCTTAACAGACTGGGCCACTTAGGCGCCCCTCGTGATTCTTTATATAACATTTTCTTTTCTCTAGATTACTTTATTCTCAGAATACAATACATAATACATATGAGGTAAGTTTTTTTTTTTTTTAGTTTGAAGTTTCTATTTAAATTCCAGTTGTTAACATATAGTGTCATATTAGTTTCAGGAGTAGACTTTAGTGATTCATCCCTTACATATAACACATAGTGCTCATCATAACAAGTGCCTTCCTTAATAGCCATCACCTATGTAACCCATTGCCCCCCAACCTCCCCTCCAGCAACCCTGTTTGTTATCTATACTTAGAGTCTGTTTTATGGTTTCATACAAAATAAGTGTTAATCAACTGTTTATATTATCAGTAAGAATTCTGGTCAAAAGTAGTCTATTAGTACTTAAGCTTTTGGGGAGTCAAAAGTTATGCATGGATTTCCAATTGTGCAAAGGGGTTGGTGCCCTTAACCCCTGCATTGTTCAAGGGTCAATTATATTTAGTTTTTAAGTGAGAGGCCAATTTTAGTTTTAAGTGTAAGGCATAGATGTCGCCCAGTCTCATATCACCAGAATCAAGTATATAAACCCAGTGACCAGTGAATGTGGGAATTCAGGTGAGCTCCTTCACTCTGGCAATGAATCTCCTCTCCTAGTTTTCCTCCTACTTCCTGGCCACTTTTCTCAACGTTTTTATTTTTTTTCTGCTGGGTCCCTTCCCTGTATTTCTCCTTTGCATTTCAACTGATTTTCTGTTTATGTGTGTATCTGCCCCACCAGTTTGGTATCCCCCATAGCAAGTACATTGGTCTTTTCATTTCCAGCATCCCACATAGTTCCTGAAACATGGTGAGAATCTGTGCATGTGTATTGAATTAATCTTTTGTAATGATCCTGACAATAGAAGCATCTCTAGCATTTAGGAGTCAGTATTAGAGATATTACATTTGCAGGCACCATGCATATGACCTTTTTAGTTACAAACAGTGTAGGGGACCATGTCTGCCTTGGTGCCCTTATGATTTTGTGTGTCCCCATGTAGGCTGTGTAGGTAAAGCTAGATTGTAAACACCTGACTCTTGGAAGAACACTTTGTGATTCCTCTTGGAGTAGGGGAAGGTAAGCGGCCTGATGAGGTACTTCCACCAGATAGTTTCTCACCTGCCTCCCTCTCTAGCTGGAGGCTGACACAAGGTCGTTCCTCATCCATCTCTTTTCAGTTGAGTACAGGATGTGCTCCTTGCTCCACCTGAGAGTACAGCTCTGGACAAAAAATGCTCACTGCCTTAGGGTGCAGATGTGGAGTCCCCACTGGCAGAGAGACCCCACCACCTGCAGTGTCTGTCGCTGAACACCTTCTATTCAGTCTCAGTCCCTGCAGGACTAGGGTTGCAGGAAGCTGACACCAAGCTGATCTTGCTTTTGCTGTGTCTTTTAAGTGATAAAATGTGTGAAACCATTTGAGCTCATTGTCATCTGATTGGCTGAATCTATAGAAATGCAACAAGCCAAAATAATAGCTGGGGAGTTAACTATGTGGTCCTGTTTGCCTCTGCATTGTAACTTGAAGACTGCCTGACCATTTGACAGACTCTGGTGTTGAGTTGTGTGGGCTGCATGACGAGAATTTTGACTTTTTTGGCATCACACACAGCAAGGGATACAGTTTTAAGCCTATACCACGACTTAGAGCAACGCTGTCAGTCCTCAGTTATTTACAAACCTACTTCTATTAAGTTTCTAAACTCAAACCATTTAAAAAGTTAGTCTTACATCCCTACTTGAAATTCAGAATCAACATCACTTTCTAGAGATGTAAATGTATGGTAAATGAAATAAAAACTATTTAAATGTAAATGAAAAAAAGAATATAATGGGCCATACCCATTTGCAATGTAATGCCCACTTCATATACATCAACTCCTTGAATCGTCATAACAATCATCTAGTGTAAATATTATAATTTCTATTTTAGAACTGAGGAAACAGTCCCAACGGATGCAAATATCTTTTGTATCATCACACACTCAGTGTGTGTCAGAGGCAGGATTAAAACCCATGGCTACTTCATGCCACATCCTATAAGGGGACAGAGTAGGTAGGACCCAAATCAACAAGTCTATTTGCCTCAGTCAGTTCCCCTGGTTTCTTTTGGTGTTTTTTTTTTAAATCAAGGCCCTCATTTATCCAGTTCCAGAACTTATGCACCTCTCACATATTTTGTGGCAAATCGGGACACCTACCTTTAGTCTCATGTTCAATTTGAACCCTAGATTTTCAGACCTTTTTGACCAGGAAATATTTTAACCTTCTGTAAGAGGGGGAAAAACTGTTGCTTGTACTCCCCTGCCATTCTCTAGGCAGGGTGAATTCTGATTAGGACTCTTAGTTGCCCAGAAGTCCTCAGAAGTATTTCTGGGGGTGTGAGAATGCAAATGGGGGCTCAGAGATGTAATTCTTGTATTATGTAAAGTGATAGGGGTATAAAGCTAGAGCCAGGCCTCTGAAGGTGCTTTTGAGATGTGGTGATTGTTAGGCTGATGGAGGGAAAAGGAGATTTGTGCTTTTCCCTCCCTGCCTTTAAATAACTTTTAATGAAATTTCAAAAGTTTTGCAAGAGACGTTGTGACATTTTCCATGAGGATTGTGATATCAGTTATTCTTTCTTTCTCCTTACAAACTGTTGTAAATGACTTTAATATCCCAGTTATATTAAAAAAAATTTTTTTAACGTTTGTTTTTGACAGAGAGAGAGAGAGAGCATGAGCGGGAGAGGGGCAGAGAGAGAGGGAGACCCAGAATCCAAAGCAGGCTCCAGGCTCTGCACTGTCAGCACAGAGCCCAATGCGGGGCTCAAACCCATGAACTGTGAGATCATGACCCGAGCCAAAGTCGGACGCTCAACTGACTGAGCCGCCCAGGTGCCCTTCCAGTTATATTTTTTATATTACAATGAAATAAGTATATTATTATTAAAATTTTTCAGAGGCGCCTGGGTGGCGCAGTCGGTTAAGCGTCCAACTTCACCCAGGTCACGATCTCGCGGTCCGTGAGTTCGAGCCCCGTGTCAGGCTCTGGGCTGATGGCTCAGAGCCTGGAGCCTGTTTCCGATTCTGTGTCTCCCTCTCTCTCTGCCCCTCCCCCGTTCATGCTCTGTCTCTCTCTGTCCCAAAAATAAAAAAAACGTTGAAAAAAAAATTTAAAATAAAAAAAAATTTTTTTCAAATGTTTGTTTTTGTATAAATGATTTCATCTGGGCACCATGTGATGTCTGTGTGCCACATTTTGGGAAACCTTCCCTTTAAGAGAAGAACAAAGTCTTTTATGTCAAACAATGAAAAAAAATATATTACTATAAATTTTTATGAAAACATGAGATTACCATGGTAGTCATCATGTACATCATCAGTTTTCCTGGCCAACGTTTTCAGAAGTATTTACTTTGAGAAAGAGCAAGGGCTTCTAACTTAGAACTTGAATCCCCATCTGCTACTTACTGGAGTCAGATATGTTTTGGGTATACTCTGACCCACCTTTTTTGGGGAGGATTAAATAAGGTTATAAATGTATAGAACCTAGGAGAAAGAAGTGGCTAATAGTACACACCATATAAATAGGAGTTTTTGTAATAACTTCTGCTATTATTTCAATTTTTAATGTTTATTTATTTTTGAGAGAGAGAGAGACAGAGTGCAAGCCAGGGAGAGGCAGAGAGAGAGGGAGACACAGAATCTGAAGCAGGTCCCAGGGTCTGAGCTGTCAGCACAGAGCCTAACGTGGGGCTCGAACTCACGAACCATGAGATCGTGACCTCAGCCAAAGTTGGATGCTTAACCTACTGAGCCACCCAGGTGCCCTAATAACGTCTGTTATTATTGAAGAAGTCAATAAATGGAGCTATTGTCATAACGTTACACAGCTCTGGGTTGGTCGGCCATTCACTATCATTAAGCACAGATGGAAATTATCTAGGCAAGTTAATAAACCATAACTTTTAACTTTTTGTGTATAGATTAATCACAGCGTAGAAACTGGAGTGGATGGCTTTCAGAGTGACAATATCATTAGAGGTATTTTGCGGGGATGATGGTTGCCTCACAAAGTTAGAAGGGATAAGAACCTGGAGCTGTCCCTTTGGTCACTGCCCTTCAGGTAGGGTCTAGACATAGAAAAGAGATGCAATCCAGAAACAGCTGAATATGGGAAAGTCTAGCCCTGCATTACTTACAGCCAGAGTATGTTGACTTGGCACTCTGCACGTGCTGTAAAAAGTTGAGTTCACTACTGATGCAATGGTTGAGAAGGCCACACAACAGTGTTTTAAGAAGAACAAATTAAAATAGTGAAACAATGTACATTTTTGTAGTTAAAAGTAAACATATTTTCCTCTGATTTAGTAAGGACTGCATTTTTCTTTATTTTTTTTTTCAACGTTTTTATTTATTTTTGGGACCGAGAGAGACAGAGCATGAACGGGGTAGGGGCAGAGAGAGAGGGAGACACAGAATCTGAAACAGGCTCCAGGCTCTGAGCCATCAGCCCAGAGCCTGACGCGGGGCTCGAACTCCCGGACCGCGAGATCGTGACCTGGCTGAAGTCGGACGCTTAACCGACTGCGCCACCCAGGTGCCCCAAGGACTGCATTTTTCAAGAGCACCAATTAAATCCTAAAGTGCATTACTGCATGAAGCTGCACACTGTAATCTCTTCACATTTTCGGGCAATTTTCAGAAAGCTGTGAGATTCTTTTCTAATGTTTTCTTTCCTCCTGCATATGTCATAATGCATAATGCACACATACGGCTCCTGCTTTCTTCTTCCCTTTCCCTTCACCTCGAACCACACATGCTTCTTTAACTTCTTTCTCTTGATCAGGTATAATATCCTGATTCTCAGTTCATGGCTCCTCTTATTTGAGGTCGCTCATCAATAGTCTGCTGGGCCTAGGTGTGTGTGTGTGTGTGTGTGTGTGTGTAGATAAAAAGTTTTGTTGTTACTACATGCTGACAATAGAAATACACGTTCTACATTTAAACTTTTAAATGTTTATTTATTTGAGAGAGATACAGAGACAGAGACAGAGAGAGAGAGAGAGCAGGGTGCAGAGCAGAGAGAGAGGGAGACACAGAATACAAAGCAGGCTCCAGGCTCCGAGCTGTCAGCACAGAGCCTGACACGGGGTTTGAACCCACAAACTGTGAAATCATGACCTGAGCCAAAGTTGGATGCTTAACCGACTGAGCCACTCAGGTGCCTCTACATTCTACATTTATTTATTTATTTATTTAAAAAAAAAATTTTTTTTTTCTACGTTTATTTATTTTTGGGACAGACAGAGACAGAGCATGAACGGGGGAGGGGCAGAGAGAGAGGGAGACACAGAATCGGAAACAGGCTCCAGGCTCTGAGCCATCAGCCCAGAGCCTGACGCGGGGCTTGAACTCCCGGACCGTGAGATCGTGACCTGGCTGAAGTCGGACGCCCAACCGACTGCGCCACCCAGGCGCCCCTACATTCTACATTTATATATGAAATTATAAATAAGCTAAAGCCATTTATCAAACATGATACTATATACTTTTTTTAAAGGAAGTTACTCTTCCCACAGAGTGGCTACTCCAAGAGGATGTACTCATAAGGACTTTGGTTATTTTAAACTATGCTGAGATGGATGTGTGTATTCTGTTGTTGATAAGCATGAAAAAAAACCATAGGGTGTATTTCCACAGGCGAAGCCAGAATGGAATTTTTATTAATCAGTGTTGCCTTCCCTTCATCAGTATGGGGAAATTTATCACTGTATCCATAGTAATTCAACAAAATTTTCAGAAAAATAAATTTCTGGCAATAGAAAACACCAAATATTAAAGTACTCATAGCCACAGTTTCAATAGGCTAGAACGACTCTTATCTCCTATTTGTTTAGATTTGGATCCTGATCTTACACACCCACTCATATTTCACACTGAAAGAACAATATTGATGGTGCACCTGGGTGGCTCAGTTGGTTAAGCATCTGACTCTTGATTTCAGCTCAGGTCATGATCTCACCATTAATGAGATCAAGCCCTGCACTGTGCTGACAGTGTGGATGGAGCCTGCTTGGAATTTTCTCTCTCCCTCTTTCTTGGCCCCTCCCCCCCATCAAAATAAATAAATAAAATTTAAAAAAGAAAGTAGAATATTGGTATTTGGAAACTGTATTTAAGAGGATAGCTATACCAGTACCATGGCTAAATGTTTTATTTATTTACTTATTATTTATTTATTTATTTATTTAGCAAATACTTCCAAAATCAACCCAGGGTAAGAATATGTGTATATGGTTTGTAGTAACACCAAACATAGGGATTTGAAAGACTATTTACATTAGCCAAGCTGACAGTAAGATAGCCTTAAGCATAGGTAAAAGGTGAGGATTGGTTTCACATTTGGATTCCTCATGATGAAGACATTTGGGAAAATACCACTGAAAGTTCAAACTTGAGTCACTATTACTTTTGTCACACTCACATTTACTAGGCCCATTTTTATTTCTTTTTTTAAATTAAATTTTATTTTTTTTAATTTACATCCAAATTAGTTAGCATACAGTGCAAACATGATTTCAGGATTTCTTAATGCCCCTTACCCATTTAGCCCATCCACCCTCCCACAACCCCTCCAGCAACCCTCTGTTCTCCATATTTAAGAGTCTCTTATGTTTTTGTCCCCTCCCTGTTTTATATTATTTTTGTTTCCCTTCCCTTATGTTCATCTGTTTTGTTTCTTAAAGTCCTCATATGAATGAAGTCATATGATATTTGTCTTTCTCTGACTAATTTCGCTTAGCATAATACCCTCTAGTTACATCCACGTAGTTGCGAATGGCAATATTTCATTCTTTTTTATTGTACTAGGCCCATTTTTCTTCCTTAAATGTTTTGTTGGAACATAGCACAATCTTTTGTGTATTGCCTATGGCCGTCTTCGCACTACAAGGGCTCAGGTGTCTAGTTGCGATACGGACTAGTGAGCCCGCTCTTCCCTTGACACCCTGCACAGTGCACTACAAACCTTGATGACACAGTTATAACCCCGCAGCGTTCCCCATTTCCAGACCTTTTCTACACCGCCTGGCCCGCTTCCCACCCAGGGTCCCACTGAGGACTCTGGCCTCTGCGCTCTCTCTGCTGACAGTTCCAGGTGTTTCCAGGACTCAGATACCTCAAATAACATCAAAACTTGCCATGTATTCATCTGACCCCTTCTCTGCAGCCCACCATCCTCCCCTGTCCCTGCCCCACCACAACGATAAGGGCCTTGGTGGCTGTGATGCCTGTGAGGAGAAGGACAAAGATCTTGAGGATCCTCTTCCTTGGAGGAAGAGCACAGACCATGCTACTCTGACCAGCCTGAGGCCTGCAGGCTCCCTCCTCGTACTCACTCACACTTAATCTCCTAAAAGTACTGAACTGTGGACCTACCAGTTGAGTCTTTGGTTAGAATCAAGATGGAAGGAACACGATCGCCTCTGCCTCAGCTCTGCTCGGTAAACTAGAGCAGCAAGGTGCATATACTGCAAAGGGACATGCACAGCAATGGGTATCAGCAGCAGTGGTCATGGCTCCAATAGGCATGCACAATGACTTAGACATGTGCAATGTGTTTGAGGTTTTTCCTCTGGTACTGTCCAGATCAGGAAACACACGGTCTCCTGAGGGTGAGAAAAGGGGCTTAAAGAGTGCTTTTTCCTCCCGGCCAATATTTCTTATGCATCCAGAAACTTTGGGGACAGACAGCCCCATGTTATGCTTAGGGGAGAATGTGTCTCAGAAAGATGGCTCTGACAGGGGTGCTTGGGTGGCTCAGCTGATTGAGTGTGGGACTTTGGCTCAGGTCATGATCTCACGGTTCCTGAGTTTAAGCCCCACATGGGGCTCGCTGCTGTCAGTGCTCTGGATCCTCTGTCCCCATCTCTCTGCCCCTCCCCTGCTCATGCTGTAGCTCTCAAAAATAAAAATTAAAAGAAATATCATTAATTTCCTTAAAAAAAAGAAAGATGGCTGTGACAGAAATAGATATTAAGGAACTTAATACCTATTTCATACATGCTTTGATTAATCATTTTCTTCTCTGCTTCTGGGTTTTCTGTTATGCTTGCAATGAATTTGCTTCCTTACAATAAATATATTCACACCTGTTTACTTTTTTGCTTGCGTTTCTGTACATTTAAACCTCTAGATTGGTAACTGACTTCTCTGTGTCTACCTGTGATCATTCAGTCAGTGAATGGTTCAGAAATATCCATATATAGTGATCTTAAGATTTAGGCCTAGTCCACTGTCCCATGTTGTACAGCAGTGGTGACTATGTTCTTCATATACTGTAATCCCCAAATATTAGTCAAACTACTTGTAAGGAAAGCTGACTTTGTTGCATGACACTATCAGGGAGATCATTTCCTGGGCAGAGCCTTAGTGGAGTCTCAGAGGTGGCAGGCAGGAGAGATACTCACACAGGTCTTGAAGCGTGGTGTAAAGCAGATCTTGCAATATAGGAGGAGGGTGTAATTAGCATCGAGTAAGAATTGTGATAGAATGGTTTGGGTTTGCTGGACATATTAAGTCAAGAATTTTAAGATAAACAGTTAAAAAACTCATGGGTTTGAAAAACGTCATTTGGGAATTTTTATTGAAGAGTTGATGGGTCTTTAAGGTAATTCCTACGATAAACAAGTAAGTTACTTTCAATCTTTATCTTTTTAGGCAAAAGTTTCCTGGATTAGTGTAGTTATGTTGATGAAGCCAGTGAAATATAAACTCTTGTTAGTGTAGATAGTAAATTGTGCACAGGTTTCCATTCTTACATATTTTTTAAAGAAGTTTTAAATTTAATTTTTTTAAAGTTTTGATTTAAATTCCAGCTAGTTAACATATAGTGTAATATTAGCTTCAGGTGTACAATTTAGTGACTCAACACTTCAATAATGCCCAGTGTTCATCACAAGTGTATTCCTTTATCCCCATCAGCTATTTTATTTTATTCCTTCTAGCCTAATCTTTATTATTTTACTATTTTTTTTGTTCTCCTTTTTCTAGCTCCTTTAGCTGTAAAGTTAGATTGTTTGAGGTTTTTTTTTTATTCTTGAGGTCTGTTTAGCTATAAACTTTACTCCTAGAATTGCTTTCGCTGCATCCCAATTATTTTGGACCATTATGTTTTCATTTTCATTTGTCTCCATGTAACTTTTGATTTCTTGATTGACCCATTCATTGCTTAGTAGCATGTTATTTAACCTCTATGTATTTGTGGTTTTTCCAGATTTTTTTCTTGTGGTTGATTTCTAGTTTCATAGCACTGTGGTCAGAAAATATGGATGATATGCCTTAATCTTCTTGTATTTGTTGAGACTTGTTTCGTGGCCTAATTATGTGATCTATTCTGGAGATGTTCCTGGTGCACTTGAAAAGAATGTATATTCTGCTGTTTTAGGATGTACTGTTTAAAATATATCTGTTAAATCCATCTGGTCCAATGTTTCATTCAAAGCCACTGTTTCCTTGTTGAGTTTCTGTTTGGATAATCTGTCCATTGATGCAAGTGGGGTGTTAAAGTCTTCTACTATTATTGTATTACTATTGATTTGTTCCTTTATATTTGTTATTACCTGTTTTTTTTTTTTTTAACGTTTATTTATTTTTGGGACAGAGAGAGACAGAACATGAACGGGGGAGGGGCAGAGGCAGAGGGAGACACAGAATCGGAAACAGGCTCCAGGCTCGAGCCATCAGCCCAGAGCCTGACGCGGGGCTCGAACTCACTGACCGCGAGATCGTGACCTGGCTGAAGTCGGACGCTTAACCGACTGCGCCACCCAGGCGCCCCTGTTATTACCTGTTTTACATATGGATGCTCCCATACGGTTCATAAATATTTACGATTGTTACATCTTTGTGTTCGATTGCCCCCCCCTTATGATTATACGTGTCCTTTTTTGTCTCTTGTTTCAGTGTTTTCTTTAAAGTCTTTTTTTTCTGGGGGCACCTGGGTGGCTTAGTTGGTTAAATGTCCAACTTCAGCTCAGGTCATGATCTCGTGGTCTGTGAGTTCGGGCCCTGTGTCAGGCTCTGTGTTGACAACTCAGAGCCTAGAGCCTGCTTCAGATTCTGTGTCACCCTCTCTCTCTGCCCCTCCCCCACTCATGCTCTGTCTCTCTCTGTCTCTCAAAAATAAACGTTAAATTAAAAAAAAGTCTTTTTTTCTGATATAAGTATTGCCACCCGGCTTTCTTTTCACATCCATTTGCATGACAAATGTTTCTCCATCCCCTCACTTTCCATCTGCACATGGCTTTCAGTCTGAAATGAGTCTCTTGTAGGCAACATATAGATGGGTCTTAAGTTTTTAAATTTACTCTGTCACCCTATGTCTTTTGATTGGAGCATTTATTCCATTTACATTCAAAGTAATTATTAATAGAGGCTGACTCAGTTAAGCGTCTGACTCTTGATTTAGGCTCAGGTCATGATCTCGTGGTTCATGAGTTTGAGCCCTGCATCAGCCTCCACACTGACAGTGTGGAACCTGCTTGGAATTCTGTCTCTCTCCCTCTCTCTTTGCCCCTCCCCTGCTCTCTCTCTCTCTAAAAATAAATAAGCTTATTTTAAAAACAAAATAATCATTAATAGTTATGTATTTATTGCCATTTTGCTACTTGGTTTGTGGTTGTTTTTGTAGTTTTTCTCTGATGCTTTATTCTCTTGCTCTCTTTCATGGTTTGCTGGCTTTCCCCAGTGATATACTTGGATTTCTTTCTCTTTATTCTTTGTATATCTATTACTAGTTTTTGATTTGTTGTTAGCATTTGGTTTATATATGACATCTTCTGTATATAGCAGTCTATATTAAGTTTATGGTCACTTATGCTTGAATCCGTTGTTTACTCCTCTCTGCCTCATGTTTTAGGTATATGGTGTCATATGTTACATCTTTTTATTTTGTGAATCTTTTGACTGATTTTTACAGATGTATGTATTTTTGCTGCTTTTGTGCTTCCTGCTTCCCATACTCTTACTTATGGTCTTTCCTTTCCAGTCAGAGTCCCCTTTAATTTTTGTTGTAGTACTTTCTAAGTTATCATAAACTCCCTTCTTTATTTTTTGTTTGCCTGAGAGACCCTTTCTCTCTCATTCTCTTCTGAATGATAGCCTTGCTGGATAGAGTATTCTTGGCTGCAGGTTTTTCCCTTTCAGTGTTTTGAATATATCATGCCACTGTCTTCTGGCCTGCAAAATTTCTGCTGAAAAATCCACTGAGAGCCTTATGAGGTTTCCCTCGTGTACAGTTGTCTTCTTTTCTCTTGGCGATTTAAATTTTTTTCATCACTACTTTTTGCCATTTTTATTACTAATGTGTCTTGGTGTGGACTTCCTTGGGCTGATTTTGTTGGAGGATCTCTGTGTCTCCTGGATTTGGATATCTGTTTCCTTCCCCAGATTAGGGAAGTTTTCAGCTATTATTTCTTCAAATAAATTTTCTGCCCTCTTTTCTCTCTTATTTTTCTGAGATTTCTATAATGAAAATATTATTATGCTTCATGGAGTCACCGAGTTTCCTAAATCTATCCTCACTTTGCATAAATTTTTGTTCTACCTCCTCAGCTTGATTACTTTCCATTATTCTGTCTTTCAGGTTGGTAATTTGCTCCTCTGCTTCCTCTAGGATGCTATTTATTCTTTCAATTGTATTTTTAATTTCATTTATTTTGTTCTTCATCTGTGCTTGGTTCTTTTTTATCTATTTGTTAAGAGTCTCACTGAGGTCCTCCACTCTTTTCTCAAGTTCAACGAGTATGGTTATAATCATAACTTTAAATTCTCTATCAGGTATAGTACTTATATCTGTTTCACTTAGGTCTCTTGATGTATTTTTGTCCTGTTCTTTCATTTGGGACATATTCATCTGTCTCCTCATTTTGAATAATTATCTGTGTCTGTTTCTGTGCATTAGGAAAGTCAGGAAGGCCCCCTGCTCTTGAAAGTAATGGGTGGGGCAGGCACTGTTTACAAGGTGGTACTGGTCCTCTTCCACAGAGAACTTGCAGTCACTTCAGAGAGTAGCCATGGTCACTTAGTAAAGTGCATGCAGGTGGGGACACGGTGCCCACAGGCTGTGTGCTGGTCTCTTCCACAGGGGACATGCAGCAGCTGCTGTGGAGACAGGGGCTAGCCAGGGACACTTTGAAAGTGCATGTGGGCAGCAGATGAAGCTTTAACAAGGTGTTCATGTCTTCCCCAGGAAGTGACCAGCTACTACAGTCAGGACTGAGGCCCCACAAAAGGTACAGGTCAGGAGACATGGTATTGTTGAGATTTATGTCATTTTTCTGGGGGAGGGGACCGGCAATGCTGGGACTGAGGCAAGCATGACTGGAAATGGTGGGTCTGCTGAAAGGTTGGGAGGAGGGCCTTGATGTAACCAAGCTAGGTAGCTAGTGTCAGCTCTGCAATGGTTTCTGCAGGTGGCCATGTGTTTATGCTGAGGCAGGGGGAGGGAAATGCTGCCTGCCAACTTTGTTACTGGAGGGGTCTCCCTGTGAGTCCTGCCTCTCCAGGGCCAACACTGAGATAAACAAATAACTCTCCCTCTTGTATGTCCCATTTTTTGAACTGCTGCTTCTACAGTGGCTCTCCACATGTTCTTTGTCATGCTGTCTCTTTAAGGGCAAGGACTCAGCTTCCTAACACCCTCTGGGCCCTCCCAGAGCCTAGCCTGCTGATTTTTAAAATTACAGGCTTAAGTCCCACTGGTTGTAAGAACTCATGAAATTTGGCCCCTCTCACTTTCAAAGCCAAATGTTATGGGGATTCATCTTCCCTTTGTGGGCTCCCCAATGTGAAAGTCTATCTCTTACCCTTCTCTGAACCCAAGACTTCCTCCCTTCAGTGGCCAGACCCATAGTGTTTAGCTCTCCCCCACATCGCTGCCCTTTATACCCTCTTTTATGTGACCTCATCTTTATTTGTAGGGTTTGTTCTGCGAATCTTTGGGTCATTACCTGGGCCGTTTACACAGATGTATTATCTAGTTGTATACACTGATGTATTATCTAGTTATATCCATGGGGCAAGGTGAGCTTAGGGTCCTCCTACAAGCCATCTTCCTAACCTCTTAAAATTCTTAATTTTGTTAAGGACAATTAATCAAATTTTGATTTTATAGGTAGTGCTTTTTATATCTTCTTTAAAAGTCTTTGTATGCTTAAAGTCACGAAGATATATTGTTTTCTTCTAAAAATGTTACTGATTTGGCTTTCAAGTTTAGTTTGATAAACCATTTTATCATTTTATTTTTTCTTTAAGTAAACTCTACATCCAATGTGGGGCTTGAAGTCAAGACTCAGAGATTAATAGTCACATGCTATACTGACTAAGCCAGCCAGGTGCCCCAAACCATTTTATTTTAATTTATTTATTTTTAATTTTTTAAATGTTTATTTATTTATTTATTTTAAGAGAGAGAGAGAGAGAGAGAGAGAGACAGAGTGTGAGCGGGGGAGGGGCAGAGAGACAGAGGAAGATACAGAATCCAAAGCAGGCTCCAGGCTCTGCACTGTCAGCACAGAGCCTGATATGGGGCTTGAACCCATGAACCGCGAGATCGTGACCCCCAGCTGAAGTTGGATGCTTAACTGACTGAGCCACCCAGGTGCCCTGCCCCAAACAATTTTAAATTAATGTTTTGTATGCTGTACGGTAGTGATCAAAGTTCATTTTTTCCACATTGAAATAATGTTGCCCCACTGAATTACAGGGGAATATATATCTCTAGTGTTTAATCTGGAAGTGTTTCTGGACTTTCTATTCTCTTCCATTACTCTATTTGTCTGTTCTTATGCTGATACGGAATCATCTGAATTAGTACAGACTTCTATCTAGTAAGGCTTGATAACTGATACATATGTAATATAAATAACTTTGTTCTTCAAGTTTGTGTTTGCTATTCATCGCATTCACATATCAATTTTAGCAGAAGTATGTCAATATCTATACCCAAAACCCTACTTTGTTTTGGGTCAGTTGCAGATTAGTTCTGTATCTAAATGTACATGTACCTATAAATACTTAGAGTATTGCCATGTTCAAACGAAGCAAACAAACTATTTTATTTCTCTCAAATATTCATCTGAATTACATAAGGAAAGTAGGCTATGAAATTCTAAATGTATAAACTTTTGTTTTTGTTTTTTTACATTGTCCCCTTGAATTGTGGTATAAACCATATAGGATTCGTTTAACTCCCATACTCTCTGGTGCAATCACAAAACTGGAATCCAGTCCCTGTTAATTGGTAAGTCTTGAAGTAATTTCCATGTGTGAAAATATCATGGATTTTACTGAGTCACATTGCTGAAGACTGGATAGGAAAGGAGATAGCTCCAGAGCTAAGGTAGTTTTCCCATTAACAGAATGTTATGTTCTGTGGTGGGGTACTGTCAGAAATTTCTACAGGAACGAAGTTGAGAAATGTAGCTAATTTCATATCATGAAAACCCAAACCACATCTCTAATCTCTGTCATAATTTTTGGAGAAGTACAAACAACATGATTCTGCTTTTAATTCCCTACAGCAGGCATGGGAGTATTGTTCATATTAAACATAGAAGGAGCACCTGGGAGTGAAGAACGTATCATGGAGTGCCTAAGCCAGTGGTAACTGAACAACATGCAGATGCTTACGCTTCAGGCAGGATATTCTGCTTCCCATTGCTACCCAGATGGAGAAGTTGGTCCATCCAATGGCATGGTTGCTCCTCACGCCATCCTGACTATGGTATCCCAAAGAGTAATGCAAATGTTTCAAAACCTCTTTCCTACACCTCTACTCTAAATCTACATATGTAGTGTCCCTTGACAAAATATGAGCCAGGCAATACTGAATAAAATATCTGACTTTGAATGATAGGCTTATTTATATACACAGGTATTTGGTGCTGACAATTGAGGCAACACATTAGAAATTCTTTTCATAGGGAGGATTAATACTCATTTTTAAAGAAGCATAAAATATTTACCTATACTTGCTTCTTGGTAAGTATGTTCTACCAAAACAATTCAGTGTGAAGCCCACAAGCTCTATTCACACATCCCTTTACAACACATTCTTTTAATTCAAAACTTTAGATGTGGATCTCATCTTATCATTAACTTCAGAATTCCAAAACACACATGCATTTCATCAGACACAGTGCTTTTTCTTGTGGCCAACCCATAAAACAGAACAAAAGCACTTTGCAACCAGCCAGACATTCACACTACATGGGTCCTTTATACCTTAATGACAATATATAAGAGAAAAAAAGATCCCAGGAGGGAAAAAGCAAGTTGCATCATGAAAACGAAATAATGGCAAATTAAAAGCCATTGTTTAACCATCTTCCCAGCCTCAGAGTAGTTTGCTCCCAGCATGCCCCAGAATCACCCTAAAATCACTGAAACATTGTTTCTTTCTAATATGATTTTTTGCCAGACATTGGATCTTGCTTCTCCTAGTGACCATCCCTAATTGTTTGCTTCCCAAAAAGTTCCACCCAAGGACTTGGATAAAAATCAATATTCACACATCTGAATTAATTCTGATCTCATCACATGAGGATGAGTTTCGGTTTATTTCAATTATTGTTTTCAGGGCCTCTGAAGAACTGTTTGATTTTCTTCTCCCTCTCTTGATGGCTCTTCTTTCTTTTCTACTCCTGTGGAAGCTTTTCTGATGGACAGCGGGACTCTGTGGTATCAGAGTTGATGTTCAAGTGGCTAAAGCCTTCAACTAGCATTTTCCAAGAGGATGCATTTTGCCCTTTAGAGTTCCCGGAAACAGCTTCCCTTTGAATGAGGCAATAATGGCATTTACACTTATTCTGATCTCTATCATGTGAGAAATAGATCTTTCCTTCCCTTTCAACCCGATAAGGTGCCATGTGATAGTAACTTTTCTGTCTCATGTTCTCCATGAATGTGTTTTTCCTCTGAGGGAACGCTGACCTCTCCCACTGCCTCTCATGTTGGCTCATCTCATCTCTGTATTGCTGTTGGATCGTTTCCTCTGGTAGAGGGGTGAGGTAGTTGCTATTAAAACTGGGGCTAAGGTTAATACGATCCAGGTTTTGCACTTTGGAGAAAGATGATTGGGAAGTTGATGTAAGTTTCTGGGACATTTCTTTTGGCGGAATCAGCAATGAATCAGAATTAAAAGGTGGGGTAACTTTACGTGGAGGATCCATGGACAAATAGTCTCAGCTCAAAGCTACCTTTGAATCTCAGGGCTGGACAGGAAATTGAAGCTCAAGGTTCTCAGTTTGCTTGAAATTAATAAGAAAAAAGACTGCAGCCAAAAGTTGTCAAGCTGAAAAAAGTGGTGGAAGGAGAAGAAAGAACAGGGAGGGTCATAAAAAATTAGTTTTTATTTTTTAATGTAGAGAAATATCCTTATTTTCTAATGGGAATGAAACCAATAATAATGAAGCATATTAATGATTAAACATAGAGTGAAAGACATATTACAGTGACATTCTTTATCCAGACTCTACTTTTCTCCTGTAAACATGGGAGACAAAAATCCACTAGTTTGGCAATTATTATCCTGTTTTGGAGAGTTTTGTATTATTAGTCATAATGAGCAAACCCAGCATCCAGGTCTTAGTCTTTTTACTTTATACCATTTTCTAATAAATGGAACCAGGGCTCATAAGAGAAACTGTTGGTTCTAGAAGACTAAGGAAACAAATGCCAAATATAATATGGCATCCTTAAAAGTCTGAGGAACTGTTAAAGACAGATGCCTATACAAATAATCCATCAGTACTGACCTAAGAATTTAGAGAATGTTCTTCCAATCAGTGATATTATAAAAAAAGTAATTAACTCAGTAAATATTCAGTAAAGCTCACTATGTTTCATGCAGTATCTTGAGTCAGCATCCCACATGCTATGTTTCAGCCAAATTTGATCCTCTTTCTATTCATCACATGGCCTGTGCTCTAATTTCCACAACCTCATACTTGCTCTTGTGCACAACCTCATACATCCTTTGCCAGGAATGATTTCCTCCATCTTAATCTGGTTGATTGCTAGTTACCTTCACTCTCAGGAGGCTTTCTCTGACCCTCTGGAATTAGGTCATTTCTTGCTAAGTGCAGACAAGTCCATACAATTATCTTCTCTCTAATAGAAAACACTTATCACAGTTTCTTGTCAGTGCTTGTTTTATTGAATGTCTCCCAACAGACTAGTTGGCTTCTTGAGGTCAGAGATCATGCTGTCTTTCCCTCTCTTCAATCCTATATCCTAACATAATCTGGGATGATGTTTTATATATCTAGTGTCATAGTTAAATATCAGATGTTAGGAGGGAGAAATAATCAAATGTAAAACCATACATCAAATCCTGTTCATCCAACAAAGATTAAATGTTAAATAGAAGAGTGTAGCTAATAAATTTAATTTTTAATAGATGAAATATGATAGACATTCCTTGTAAAACTACAAATATATCAACATTTTATTCAAGTTCAAAATGAGATGATTGGAAATGCAGTCTGAGAGCTCTGCTTTGGGGGGAAAGGCTTCCTTACTCAGAATACCACACACACGGTAAGGGTCAGACCTTTGTTTTCCATCGAATGCTGATGTGTCTGGATATGGTGCCTGGACCTGTGACAACAATTTCTGTACCACAAGGGGATCTGGACTTAGGAGAAGCCCATCCAGTGAGAATAGAAGCTCAGAAATATGGAGTTTGTTACTTTATGGCATCATTGACTTATGAAGTTAATCATGTATATAACTACTCTGCAGTGGACTTTTGTTTCTCTGACATAATTTCTTATCACAAGTTAAACTAATTTAATTATGTTTTCTGCTATGTCAAGAGTTAATCTTAACTAAGTTATTCTAGTTCTCTCTAGTGGTTCATTTCTGGTGGCTGTTTGTCACCAGGGAGACAAAGTTAAGTTGACTGCTGGCAACCCTCCCAGTGACTTTGACAAACTTCATCCATGACCTTTGGATTCCCCAACAGGTTCCTTAAACCCACCCAAGGTGTGCCAGTTTCTACAATGTTCATTTAAAGGTGGGGACCTGAATGATGGTACAATAGGCCACAGAATAAACTATGGGTGTTAGATCCATACTTTTACAATATATTATTTTACCTCTACTTAAACAACTCACCCAAGGATGAAATAAAGTGAGTGTTTTAGATAAGTAAACTAAGAGAAAAGCATACAAGTGGCACCAACCCCATCGACTTCTGCACATTGGTAGTGCACTGGTAAACAGGTCCTGGTAGGGGGAGGGGAGAATGCACCAGACTGTAACATATGTTGGCTAATTTCTGTCATGTAAACACTCCTGCCTTTACTGATTTCAAGCTGCTGACAATCTAACAACTGGTTTGCAAAATCCCTAGATGTTTTTGTACTGGCCCTTATGAATTGGAATGATCTTACTCCTGCAATTACTGAGTGCTGTGAAACTAAAGGAGATTGTAAGGAGTCCTGGCATTTTTCTCCTCCTCACTCATGTGTGACTTTCCCAAGCCTGGCATTAATGGCATCTTTTAGACCATAACTAGGCTGTTTGCAACCTCATATGTTTCCTTCTGGGGAGAGCAGGAGGAGAAGGAGTGGGTCTCAGAGCCTCATCCTCACAGGTGAATGGAACCTCAGGTGCTATGTTTAAGTCTTTGACCAGGACTCAAAACTTGCCTATGCCTGTCACACCTCCTGACCCTCAATTATGTACCAGAAACTGAGGCACCCAGAGATACAGCAGCTTGCTTAAGGTCACAGACACAGTTAGTAAGTGATGGGGCTGGAATTCTGCTTCAGATATGCTTTTCCTCAAAGCCAGAGTCAGTGGAGACACATCTGTGCTGTGAGGTGTTTCCTAGGGGGACAAGCACAATAAATCCAAATGTTTTACTGAGTGGTTGTGGAAACCACGACAAAGTCACGTTTGATTCAAGACATACTCCCTGAAGTCTGAAGTGCAGGAAAGCTTCAGTTACAAGGGAGACATAATTATCCATAGAACAAGATTATTGTATAAACTCTGAGACCTGCTTTACTTCCTTTTTAATCTCATCCCTTGAAAAATACTACTAAGCAGAAGTAAGTAAATATATAACGTTGGAAAGAATGAGACATAACATTTACCTTCATACACTCTTAGTGAGACTGAGAGGCAGGCTAGGGATATGCATCAAGATTTAAATGTAAACTCGATAGGGTCCATACATTTTCTTTTTAAAAATGTCTTCTAATCAAATGATCAGATTGATGTACAAAGCTTTCTGAACAAAGATATTTACCCTATCTATATTTGAAAAGGTGTAGAACTGGAAAGAACTTAAATATACATCCATAAAGGTTTGATTGAATAAAATAGACTAGTTCCATGGACAGGGTAATATGCATTTAAAACGTAAGGTTTCAGGCCACACTCAGTAAATAAGACATAGCCTCTGTAGAGAAAATATTATCATCGCAAAGAACATATCCCTCTTCTGGATCAGAGTATCTTACTTTTGCATTAGTTCAGAACTTGGGAGGAGCTGATGTTAAAACAGAATTCAATGTGCAAAAAATTTATTAGGGGAAACATCTGTGAGAGAAAGCATGAATTCAGGGGAAGCTAGGAGAGCCTTTAGAACCTTATTCTGGTCTGAACTCTAGTGAAGAACAGAGAAGGAATAAAGGTTGGGTAAAAGCATCTTTGACTACATAGCAGTTCTTTTTTTAAATGTTTATTTATTTATTTTTGAGAGAAAGAGAGAAAAAGGGAGAGAGAGCGCGAGAGAGAGCTCACAAGTGGGGGAGTGGCAGAGAGAGAATCTGAAGCAGGCTCCAGGCTCTGAGCTGTCAGCACAGAGCACAACAGGGGGCTTGAACTCACAAACTGTAAGATCATGACTGGAGCCAAAGTCAGACGCTTCACCAACCCAGGTGTCCCGACACATCAGTTCTAAGTAGAGTTTGCAAAGTCACTGGGGCGGGGCAGGGGAGTCCTTGTGTCACAATTGGCTATCTACTTGTATTGCTAGCCAAAATGGTATATTTAACTTTGAACTCCCACTTGTAACAATGAAAAAACAGACCAAATATATAAAACATTTGCTGGCAAATCCTTGTATATCAGGTAATGTGAAGGACAGTGATCCTTGAGAGAGAAGAAACAAAAGAGATGTGAACAATGACTGCTTAGAGAAGGTTTTCAGGCTACAGCACATGGGTGGGTGGGGGACCCAGATGGAGCCAGTGGACTTTCTGAGTTGAGACGAGAGAACTGAGTTTCTGAGAAATCAAGGCAACTAGTGTTCAAAAGATACCAGAGAGGAGAAAGCTGCAATGAGAGAAAACCGTAGGGGTCAAAGGGTCTCCCTCATGTATTAAGCACATGTATGTGATGCCAGGGAAAGTACCATCTGAAAGGATTAGAAGGAACAGTGCTTAGTGCTTGGAGTAGGTGGTAATTGTGCCTGTTAAATCAGTAAGACTGGAAAACCTAGGGATACATGGGTAACTGGATTAGTACTCAGAAGAGTCTTTTGTCAGTAGTGGGGAGTATCTCCAGACCTGGTGCTGCTCTAGTTCCACCAAATAGTATTAAAACATAAGTAAATAGATGAATGAATGAACAAATAAATAAGTGAATACACAAAAAATATTGGAGAAGTTGAGGGATAAACATTATTTTCATACACTGCTGGTGTGACTGGAGGGTAGGTTAGGAATATATGTCAAGATTTAAATGTAAAATCTATAGGATCATAAGAGGGTTCCTGTCAACACTTAGGTGTGAGGTAATTTCTGAGGACAGAGAAAGAATCATGTGCTAGGATTAGAGAAGACAATATTTAGTACTTGCACAGAAATTAGAAAAGTACCTGTTGCCAACAGCCAGGCTGGAAAACCTCAGGATTTATGGGATGTTAGGTAGAGTACTCAGAAGGATCATTTCTTGGTCATGGAGAATAATTAGCCATCTACTGCTCCATCTACAGCTCCAGTTATACTAAATCCTAAATGGAAGACCCAAAGAATCAAAGTGTTTCCAAGTAATTTAATTGCATAGTAGAAAAAGCACAAGAATAATTTTAGCATCACAGTAATATCCATCATTCGATAAGGTAGCATCCATTATCATACATTCAATCAAAACTTAGCAGGCATGCAAATAAGTGGGAAAATTCAACTCATAATGGGATGATAAATGAATCAATTGAGAATAGCCCAGACTGACACAGAAGTTAAAAATAGCAGATAAGGACAGTAAAACAGTTATTATAACTATATTCCATATGTTTAAAAAGTTAAGAGCACTGAGTAATATATAGAATACCTGAATCACTATATTGTACACCTGAAACTAATATAATACAGTATCCTCACTATACTGGAATGAAAATTTTAAAAATTAAATTGGAAAAAGTCAAGATATGTAAAATACCAAAAAAAAACCACCCCAAAATGAACTATAGATGAAAAGTACAATGTGAAAGATAAAAAATACACTGGGTGTGATTAAAGGCACATTAGATATTGCAGAAAAAGTACTGAACTTTAAAGATAGCAATATAAGTTATCCAAAATTAAATGAAGAGGAAAAAGAAATGTTTTTATAAATTCACAGAGCATCAGTGAGCTGTGGGAGAACTTCCAGCAGCTCTCATATTTGTGTAATTGGAGTCCCTGGAGGAGTGGATCAAGAGGTGGGGACAGATAAAACATTTGAAGAAATAATGCCCCCCGTTTTTCCATATTGATGAAAACTATAATCCCAGAAATGGAAGAAACTCAATAAAGCACAAGCACAAGTAACATGAAGGAAACTATACTAAGGCACATGATAATCAAATTGCTCAAAACCAGTGATAAAGAGAAAATCTTAAAGCAACCAGAAAGGTAAGAAATGTTAATTACCCAGAGGGATTTTTCCTGAGAAACAACCCAAGTAATGACAACGTAAGCAACATTTGCTAAAGCAAAAAGAAAACCTCTGAGCCTAGAATTCTATAAGCAGTGAAAATATTTTTCAAAAACAATGACAAAATAATGTCTTAAATAACATCTTTTTCAAATACACAGAATCTAAGAGGATTAATCAACAGCAGACCTCCCCTTATAAGAAATGTTCAAGCAAGTCATTCAGGCAGAAGGAAAACAACACCAAATGGGAACATAGATTTCTGCAAAGCAATGGAAAGTACCTGAAATAGTAACTGCATGGGTAGAGGTATAAGATTTTTTTCTTACTATTTAAACTCTTTGAAAGATATTTGACTCTTCATGAAAAAAATAACGATGTAATGTAGGGATTTAAACATATGTAAAAGTAGGGGCACCTGGGTGGCTGAGTCGGTTAAGCATCTCACTTTGGCTCAGGTCATGTTCTCATGGTTCATGGGTTTGAGACCCGTGTCGGGTTCAGTGCTGACAGCTCAGAGCCTGGAGCCTGCTTCGGATTCTGTGTCTCCCTCTCTCTCTGCCCCTCCCCTGCTTGTGTTCTGTCTCTATCTCTCTCAAAAATAAATAAACATTAAAACTGTTTTAAACATATGTAAAAGTAAAATGTATGGAGAAAAACCCACAAAGGTTGGGAGGAGGGAAATGAAATATTAATGTAATGTTCTCATTAAGTTAAATAAAAACAGCTTTATTTAAAAGTATACTGTGACAAAATAAAAGTACATTTTAAGCTCAAGATCAAACCCTCAAATAGCAACGAAAGTTATTGCTAATAAGCCAACAAAAGATAAAATGGAACCAGAAAATATTACCAAAAAGGCAGAAAAAGGCAGAAAAGGAATAAAGTGCATATGGAACATAAACAAAATCAGCCTCCCAGGAATAGTCTTATTATCACTGCCACACTCAGTCATGGACTGAGAGCAGCCTGTGGGAAATGTGGTCTAATAAAAATGTGGAGATGGATTTCAGAATGCAACAGCTGGTGGCCTAAGACAATTACTTTCCCTACAGGCAGAGTTATGAGATGTACTTCCTAATGGCAGTCACGCTGCCTCTGTCTGGATAACTCTTTCCCTCATCCTAATTAACTTCTATCCCTTCAGTTCTGAGGTTCAGGGCACTTCTTCAGGCAAGCACATCTGACTTCTCTAAAAGGCAAATTCTGACAAAGTCCCCTTTATTCTCTCTAACTTAGGTAAGTACTTACAAATTTGTTGTAACTGCTCATACAATTATGTATCTCTCCCAAGCCCACTAGAGTGTGATTTCAGAGTTGTAACAGCAGTGCCCAGCTCAGTGTTCTTGGGATTCATAGAATACACACTCCCTCTTCAGGAGTGTGTAGGGTTCTTCTCAATGCCTGCAGCATTGTTCCTCTACATACCCTTGTTCTCTGATCCCTCACCGTCTTCAAGTATCTGCTTAATGTCACCTTCTCAACAAGACTGGCCATGAACACACCATTTAAAACTGCATACCCAGCAATCAGCACTCCCACTCCTCCTTTCTTTCACTACTTTTCTAACAGCACATTACCTTTGACTGCATTTCATCATTTGTTGATTTATTTATATTGTTTATCATTGTCTCTCCCACTAGAATATAAACTCAACAAGGGCAGGCATTTTAGATTGCTTAGTTCACTGGCGCATCCCCTGCTCCAACAACACTGCCTGGCACATAAATTATTCTTAATCAATATTTGTGGCTGAAATGAATTAAGTGCCCAATGCTAAGTAGGTGTTCAGCAAATGGTAGGCTTTATTAACGCTGCTTTCCTGGTTGAGTGATACTGGACAGGAGGTAGTCAGAGAACAGTGCAAATTGCTAAACACAGAGGGAGGAAATTGCTTGGATGTGGTCACCACCATCCACCTAGTTCTACCCAGAGCACAGTCCTGACAGGTGTTTTGGACTAAGTGGGTGCCTCTCACTTCCCCAGAGTACAGGCTGTCCTTATTAGTCAGCCACCCACACCCAGCATGGAGAGGGACGCTGAGGCAGAAAGCAGGAACTGGATTGTTTGGTAGTTTCCTCTATGACATCACGTCAAACCTCACATTTACATTTGAAGTGCTTAAAATTCCTAGTCATACCATGTTCAACAGTAAATATCAACAACGGATATGTTGCCATGAGAAAGAGAAATGTTTTCACTGCAACCTGATGTGTTCGTTCTGTTAAAGAACAATTAGGAGTACTAAGAATGATTATTATTGACAATCACCAAGTGTCAAACACATAAAACTATAATAAGATTTATTAGGCTTATTTAACTGAGGAGGAACAGACTTAGCAAAGGAACATAACTAGACTAAGGTTAATAGAGTCAATAAGAGGCAATGCACTGATTTACCAGATCAACCTGTGAGCTTTCTCTCACACATTTCCAATATTCACATTTTTAGGAAAACTGTATTATAGATAAACTTCAAAGGATGGGGTTGGGTTCACAGGCAGATATGAATACTTAGCTAGTTTTTTATTCAACAAACAGAGGTTAAAGCTGCTTGAGAATTCACAGAGCTTCACTGGATAGAATATGATGGAAGCTCAAAAACACTGAATAAAAAATAGTCTAATTTTGGCTCATATGAAGGTAATTAGATAGAATTTTCACATAATTGATATACACAACCTAAGACACAGCACATGAATCTTTAATTTTCTACCAAATAGTATACATTGTATCCTATAAAATAATAAAGGTACAATATTCAGAGAGTCATATAACTCCAAACACACAGAAAAGAAAATAGATCACAGGCAAACACTAACATTTTTACATATCTCTATCCAACCATTTTGTTTCTATGTGTAGGTATGGATATATGTATATATACTTTACAACATTAAAATGTACTTTATATACATTTTTTGGCCCAGCATGTTTTGTTAAATTGTTTTATTTTTTTAAGTTTTAAATGTTTATTTATTATCAAGAGAGAAAGAGAGACACAGTGTGCGAGTGGGGGAGGGGCAGAGAGAGAGGGAGACAGAATCTTAGTCAGACTCCAGGCTCTGAGCTGTCAGCACAGAGCCCGAGGTGAGGCTTGAACTCACAAACTGCGAGATCATGACCTGAGCCATAGATGCCTAACCAACTGAGCCACCCAGGCGCCCCTAAATTGTTTTATTGTTAAATTGACTTATTTTCTTTTAAAATTCAATAATGTTAAAAGCAAATATTGGGGCGCCTGGGTGGCTCAGTCGGTTAAGCGTCCGACTTCGGCTCAGGTCATGATCTTGCAGTCCGTGAGTTTGAGCCCCGCCTCGGGCTCTGTGCTGACAGCTCAGAGCCTGGAGCCTGTTTCGGATTCTGTGTCTCCCTCTCTCTCTGACCCTCCCCTGTTCATGCTCTGTCTCTCCCTGTCTCAAAAATAAATAAACGTTAAAAAAAATTAAAAAAAAAAAGCAAATATTGAACAGTGGACATGTAGAAAAGGAGAACAATATGGGGAAAATCTGAGATAGTACAAATCTCATATTAAAATCGATGTGAAATAAACAGAGTCACTGGTTGATTGAAAAGACATGATTTTTGTGTATCAATATTATATGCCCACAAAAGCAAGAGAATCACTTGGGAAATATCTTAAAATGAAATACTGAGAAAATCCAAAATGAAATTCGTAGTGTGTCATAGAAGGAAATAATAAAACTTTACTTACCACTCAAAATAGAATTTAAATGAATGAAGAGAACTTCAAGATAGCTTGGTGGTGAGGATGGTAGTTAGCTGAGCTGGGGATGAAGGGTGATAGTCACCCTGGTCCTCCACCCTTATGAATCCTCTAGGACACAGTGACATCATGGATCTACCTCACAATTACAAGGCTGTGTTGCTATGGCACACTAGGGGTGCCATTTTTGGGACCACATCCTATTACCTCTCTTCAATCCTAATGCCTCTACTTTTACTTTAGTTTACTTCTTTACTTTACTTTACTTTACTTTACTTTACTTTACTTTTGGGGGAGGGTGGAATAAAAATATCATAGTACATAACAAGGAGTTATGGTATATTCCAACCCCAAATACTATTGACAGAGACTGGACATGTGTCTGGATCAGATGACCCATAAATTATTAATATGTTCACCCTTTAGTGCTTCTGAGGGAATAAGATTTTGGGGACACGGGGATATTTGTATATTTTGTGTACTGCTGTAACCCAAACATCTAGAACTTTTTTTGGCACATTGTAGGCACTTAATAAATCTTCCTAGATAGAACAGATTGGTCTGGCTCCCCCATGAAACTATAAGGACCTCCAGGGCAAGGACCCTGATCTTTGGAAACCAATTCTTCAGGACACTGCTAAACTCCTGCTAGGTATCACTGAATATTGACTCAATCAAGCAAATAAATTCCCAAACACAGTCAATAAGTGTTTGAATTTTTACTTTAGAGTTATTATTTTCTCTGTAGTGCACCTGAACTGTGACTTAATAATTTTCTTTAAATAAAAAGCACCATTTAGTTAAAAAAAAAAAGTACGCAACTAATTAAATATAGGAAAAAGAAAATAAAACTATGAAATTTTTACAAATAAGGTTCAGATTGGGTAGTAAAAATGCTATAATTCCCTAAATTTCATAGAGACAGAGTAGAGTGGTTGTTTCAGGGGCTGGGAGAAAGATGAACAAGGAGTTAATTGATAAAGAGTTTCAGTTTTGCAACATGAAAAGGGTTCTGAATATTGAGTGGGTGACAATATGAATGTACCTAAACTTCCCCTAGAAGTTGAGGGACCAGATGACAGAAGCTTGTGGCAGGAATGATTTAAGAAGAGATTTGGGAAGAAGTCTGGAGAAGATGGCGGCATAGGTGGACACAGGGCTCACCTCATCCTGCTGACCCGCTTAGATTCCACCCACATCTGCCTAAATAACCCAGAAAACTGCCAGAAGACTAGCAGAATGGACTCTCTGGAGCCAAGTGTAGACAAAAGGCCCATGGAAGAGGGTAGGAAGGGCAGAGAGACGGTAGGTGCTATGCGGACTGGCGGGAGGGAGCTGAGGTGGTAGAGGGGCAGCCCGCCCTGCAAAGCAGAGCCCCTGAAGTGTTGAAGTGTGGCTCACAAAAGCAGAGGGGCCGGATGGAGTGAGTTCTGACAGCCAATGGGACTTAACATCTGGAAGGTTAAAAGTCAACAGCTCTGCTCTCAGAGAGCAGGTAGGCCAAGAGGACACCGGGAGGCAGAGTCGTTGAGCCCCGGGAGACAGAGCTCAGCTTGGCAGGGGAAAAAAGCCCCCTGGGAAGCACCATCTCCCTCTCCCATCCCCCAGGCAATATTCCAAAGGGAACCAGTTCCCGTCACAGAACTTGCTATCACCACGCAAATGCCCAACGTTGTGCTTCCGTGGATCCATCCCTCCACTGGGCCTGCCTCCCTCCTGGTGCTGCAGGGCCCCTCCCGCAGGGGACCACCGATGGCAAAGTGAGCTAAGCCTATACCTCCCGCCCCTGTGAACCTTGGATCCACCCTGGCTAATACACCAGGTCCCATTGAAGCAGCACCACAGACTTGGCAGTGTGCAAGCAGCCCAGACAGGGGCCACATCACTGCACAGTGAGTCCTGCCCCTGGGAGACGGGAACATAAGATACACACCAGTTTGACAGTGGCCCCAGCGGTGGGCTGGGGGCAGACATCGGGTCTGACGGCAGCCCCAACCACCAACACAAGTTACTCCAGACAGCACAGGGGAAGTGCCCTGCAGTTTGGAGCTACCACAGGGACTACGCAAAATGATGAAATGGAAGAATTCTCCTCAAAAGAAACTCCAGGAAGTAGCGATAGCTAACAAAGTGATCAAATCTGATTTAAGCAATATAACGGAACAAGAATTTAGAATAATCATCATAAAATTAATCTCTGGGCTTGAAAAAAGCATAGAGGACAGCAGAGAATCTATTGCTACAGAGATCAAGGGGCTAAGAAATAGTCATGAGGAGGTGAAAAATGCTATAAATGAGGTGCAAAATAAAATGGAGGTGGCCATAGCATGGATTGAAAAGGCAGAGGAGATAATAGGTGAATTAGAAGATAAAATTATGGAAAAAGAGGAAGCTGAGAAAAAGAGAGATAAAAAATCCAGGAGTATGAGGAGAGAATTAGAGAACTAAGTGATGCAATCAAATGGAACAATATCTGTATCATAGGAATTCCAGAAAAGGAAGAGAGAGAGAAAGGGGCTGAAGGAGTACATGAACAAATCATAGCTGAGAACTTCCCTGATCTGGGGAAGGAAACAGACATTGAAATCCAAGAGGCACAGAGAACTCCCTTCAGACGTCACCTGAATCTATCTTCTGCATGACATATCATAGTGAAACTGGCAAATTACAAGGATAAAGAGAGAATTCTGAAAGCAGCTAGGGATAAATGGGCCCTAACATACAAAGGTAGACACATAAAGGTAGTAGCAGATCTATCTACTGAAACTTGGCAGGACAGAAAGGAATGGCAGGAAATCTTCAATGTGATGAACAGAAAAAATATGCAGCCAAGAATCCTTTATCTGGCAAGTCTGTCATTCAGAATAGAAGGAGAGATAAAGGTTTTCCCAAACAAAAACTGAAGGAATTCATCACCACTAAACCAGTCCTACAAGAGATCCTAAGGGGGATTCTGTAAGTGAAATGTTGCAAGGACCACCAAGTACCAGAGACATCACTACACGCATGAAACCTACAGATATCACAATGACTCTAAACCCATATCTTTCAATAATAACACTGAATGTAAATGGACTAAATGCTCCAACCAAAAGACATAGGGTATCAGAATGGATAAAAAAAAAACAAAACCAAGACCCATCTATTTGCTGTCTACAAGAGACTCATTTTAGACCTGAGGACACCTTCAGATTGAAAGTGAGGGGATGGAGAACTATCATGCTACCAGAAGTCAAAAGAAAGCTGGAGTAGCTACACTTATATCAGACAAACTAGACTTTATTTATTTATTTATTTATTTTATTTTTTTCAATATCTGAAGTTTATTGTCAAATTGGTTTCCATACAACACCCAGTGCTCATCCCAAAAGCTGCCCTCCTCAATACCCATCACCCACCCTACCCTCCCTCCCACCCCCCATCAACCCTCAGTTTGTTCTCAGTTTTTAAGAGTCTCTTAGAGTCTCTTATGCTTTGGCTCTCTCCCAATCTAACCTCTTTTTTTTTCCCTTCCCCTCCCCCATGGGTTTCTGTTAAGTTTCTCAGGATCCACATAAGAGTGAAACCATATGGTATCTGTCTTTCTCTGTATGGCTTATTTCACTTAGCATAACACTCTCCAGTTCCATCCATGTTGCTACAAAGGGCCATATTTCATTCTTTCTCATTGCCACGTAGTACTCCATTGTGTATATAAACCACAATTTCTTTATCCATTCATCCAAACTAGACTTTAAATTAAAGGCTGTAACAAGAGATAAAAAGAAGGGCATTATAGGGGCGCCTGGGTGGCGCAGTCGGTTAAGCATCCGACTTCAGCCAGGTCACGATCTCGCGGTCCGTGAGTTCGAGCCCTGCGTCAGGCTCTGGGCTGATGGCTCAGAGCCTGGAGCCTGTTTCCGATTCTGTGTCTCCCTCTCTCTTTGCCCCTCCCCCGTTCATGCTCTGTCTCTCTCTGTCCCAAAATAAATAAACGTTGAAAAAAAATGTTTAAAAAAAAAAGAAGGGCATTATATAATAATTACAGGGTCTATCCATCAGGAAGAGCTAACAATTAAAAGTGTCTATGCGCCGAATACAGGAGCCCTCAAATATATAAAAGAATTCATCACAAATATAAGCAACCTTATTGATAAGAATGTAGTAATCTCAGGGGACTTTAATACCCCACTAACAACAATGGATAGATCATCTAGATGCAGGATCGACAAAGAAACAAGGGCCCTGAATGATACATTGGATCAGATGGACTTAACAGATATGTTTAGAACTCTGCATCCCAAAGCAAGAGAACATACTTTCCTCTCCAGCGCACATGGGACATTCTCCAAGATAGATCACATACTGGGTCACAAAAAGGCCCTTCATAAGTATACAAGAATTGAGATCATACCATGCACACTTTCAGACCACAATGCTATGAAACTTGAAATCAACCAAAGGAAAAAGTCTGGAAAACCTCCAAAAGCATGGAGGTTAAAGAACACCCTACTAACGAATGAGTGGGTCAACCAGGCAATTAGAGAAGAAATTTAAAAATATATGGAAACAAATGAAAATGAAAAGACAACAATACAAACGCTTTGGGAAGCAGTGAAGGCAGTCCTGAGAAGAGAATACATTGCAGCCCAGGCCTATCTCAAGAAACAAGAAAAATCCCAAATACAAAATCTAACAGCACACCTAAAGGAAATACAAGCAGAACATCAAAGGCACCCAAACCCAGCAGAAGAAGAGAAATAATAAAGATCAGAGCAGAAATAAACAATAGAGAATCTAAAAAAACTGTAGAGCAGAACAATGAAACCAAGAGTTGTTTTTTCAAAAAAATAAACAAAATTGACAAACCTCTAGCCAGGCTTCTCAAAAAGAAAAGGGAGATGATCCAAATAGATAAAATCATGAATGAAAGTGGAATTATTCCAATCAATCCCTCAGAAATACAAGCAGTTATCAGGGAATACGATGAAAAATTACATGCCAACAAACTGGACAACCTGGAAGAAATGGACAAATTCCTAAGCACTCACACACTTCCAAAACTCAAACAGGAAGAAATAGAAAATGTGAACAGACCCATAACCAGAGAAGAAATTGAATCAGTTATCAAAAATCTCCCAACAAATAAGAGTCCAGGACCACATGGCTTCCCAGGGGAATTCTACCAAACATCTAAAGCAGAGATAATACCTATCCTTCTCAAGCTGTTCCAAAAAATAGAAAGGGAAGAAAAACTTCCAGACTCATTCTATGAAGCCAGTAGTACTTTGATTCCTAAACCAGACAGAGACCCAGCAAAAAAAGAGAACTACAGGCCAATATCCCTGATGAATATGGATGCAAAAATTCTCAATAAGGTACTAGCAAGTCGAATTCAACAACATATAAAAAGAATTATTCACCACGATCAAGTGGGATTCATTCCTGGGCTGCAGGCTGGTTCCACATTCTCAAATCAATCAATGTGATACATCACATTAATAAAAGAAAAGAAAAGAACCATATGATCCTATTGATCGATGCAGAAAAAGCAATTGCAAAATTCAGCATCCTTTCTTCATAAAAAACCCTCGAGAAAGTCAGGATAGAAGGAACGTACTTAAACATCATAAAAGCCTTTTATGAAAAGCCCACAGCTAACATCATCCTCAATGGGGAAAAACTGAGAGCTTTCTCCCTGAGATCAGGAACACGACAGGGATGTCCAATCTCACCGCTGTTGTGTAACATAGTGTTGGAAGTTCTAGCATCAGTAATCAGACATGAAAAGGAAATCAAAGGCATCAAAATTGGCAAAGATGAAGTCAAGCTTTCACTTTTTGCAGATGACATGATATTATACATGGAAAATCCGATAGACTCCACCAAAAGTCTGCTAGAACTGATACAGGAATTCAGCAAAGTCGCAGGATGCAAAATCAATGTACAGAAATCACTTGCATTCTTATACACTAACAATGAAGCAACAGAAAGACAAATAAAGAAACTGATCCCATTCACAAATGCACCACGAAGCATAAATATCTAGGAATAAATCTAACCAAAGATGTACAAGATCTGTATCCTGAAAACTATAGAAAGCTTATGAAGGAAATTGAGGAAGATACAAACAAATGGAAAAATATTCTGTGCTCATGGATTGGAAGAAGAAATATTGTTAAAATGTCAATACTACCCAAAGCTATCTACACATTCAATGCAATACCAATCAAAATTACACCAGCATTCTTCTCGAAGCTAGAACAAGCAATCCTAAAATTTATATGGAACCACAAAATACCCCAAATAGGCAAAGTAATTTTGAAGAAGACCAAAGCGGGAGGCATCACAATCCCAGACTTTAGCCTCTACTACAAAGCTGTAATCATCAAGATAGCATGGTAATGGCACAAAAGTAGACACATAGACCAATGGAATAGAATAGAAACCCCAGAATTAGACCCACAAAAGTATGGCCAAGTAATCTTTGACGAAGCAGGAATGAATATCCAATGGAAAAAAGACAGTCTCTTTAACAAATGATGCTGGCAGAACTGGACAGCAACATGCAGAAGAATGAAACTAGACCACTTTCTTACACCATTCACACAAATAAACTCAAAATGGATGAAGTACCTGAATGTGAGACAGGAAGCCATCAAAACCCTAGAAACACATCAGGAGGTGTTTCTTACCTGACACATCTCCAAAGGCAAGGAAATTAATTAAAAGCAAAAATGAACTATTGGGACCTCATGAAGATAAAAAGCTTCTGCACTGCAAAGGAAACAATCAACAAAACGAAAAGGCAACCAACGGAATGGGAAAAAGATATTTGCAAATATCGGACATAGGGCTAGTATACAAAATCTATAAAGTACTCACCAATCTCCACACCTGAAAAACAAATAACCCAGTGAAGAAATGGGCAGAAGACATGAATAGACACTTCTCTAAAGAAGACATCCAGATGGCCAACAGGCACATGAAGAGATGCTCAATGTCACTCCTCATCAGGGAAATACAAATCAAAACCTGGTTTATCTGGTTTTGATACATATTTTTAAAAATACACTGAGATATCACCGCTTGCCAGTCAGAGTAGCTAAAATGAACAAATCAGGAGACTATAGATGCTGGATACGATTTGGAGAAATGGGAACCCTCTTACACTTTTGGTGGGAATGCAAACTGGTGCAGCCACTCTGGAAAATAGTGTGGAGGTTCCTCAAAAAATTAAAATAGATCTACCCTATGGCCCAGTAATAGCACTGCTAGGAATTTATCCATGGGATACAGGAGTGCTGACGCATAGTGGCTCTTGTACCCCAGTGTTTATAGCAGCACTTTCAACAATAGCCAAATTATGGAAAGAGCCTAAATGTCCATCGATTGATGAATGGATAAAGAAGTTGTGGTTTATATACACAATGGAATACTACTTGGCAATGAGAAAGAATGAAATATGGTCTTTTGTAGCAATGTGGATGAACTGGAGAGTGTTCTGCTAAGTGAAATAAGTCATACAAAGAAAGACGGATACCATATGTTTTCATTCTTATGTGGATCCTGAGAAACTTAACAGAAGACCATGGGGGAGGGGAAGGAAAAAAAATTTAGAGAGGGAGGGAGCCAAAGCATAAGAGACTCTTAAAAACTGAGAACAAACTGAGGGTTGATGGGGGGGTGGGAGGGAGGGGAAAGTGGGTGATGGGCATTGAGGAGGGCACATGTTGGGATGAACACTGGTGTTGTATGGAAACCAATTGGACAGTAAATTTCATATTTAAAGAAATAAAATAAATAAAACATAATAAAATAATCTCAGCCTCAGGGGTGTCAAGGGAGATAGCCATATACTTAATGAGGGTCTCCTTCAACCTCTGTAGGAAGGCTATTGGGCTCTCATTCTGTATTTGTAAAATAGTGGCTAATTTTGTATAATTTAGGGGCTGAGTCTTAGATATTTTAATGTTTTTTTAAATACAAGCTTGGAAGTGGCAGCAATACCATTCCCCAATCAGATGGTCATATTCCCAATTAGGATTTTGAGGTGGAACTGCCTGAGTTCTAGTTAGGGAGTTGCAAGTTCCCTATAGGACCTCCAGTCCCATGGTAATTAATGAGTTGCCCATCCCCATATCTCTTAGCTGCTGCCTGAACCCCACAATTTTCTGTCTCATTAAGAGTCTGATTTAACAAATGCATTATATCTTTCCAGGTCAACTCAAAAACATACGTAATATTTTGAAAAACCTCTATATACTTATCCGATGAGAAAATTTATCTACTTCTCCTTTTATCTGTCTTAAACTTTGTAATGTAAAAGGTTTCTCCTTCTGGCATTCTAGCTTCTCATAAGGGAAACATGTCTGTTATATTACAGGGCGGGCCCAGATGAGGTGGGCAGTAGGGAGCAGAACTGCACTTTTTATATAGATTGAGAACCCAAGGAGGTGGAGGTGGAAGACTTCCTTTCCTCCTTCTCTAGGTCTGCTTTGGATATAGGTAAGGGGCCCTTAATTGTTTCCCCTCCAGAAAAGGTTGCCATTAAATCAGGATCCACCTTACAGTACTTACATGTATCTCGATTTTTTAAAAATCTTAAACCAGTGTATATTTAAAATCCATTTAATATAAAATTTCCTTTTAAAGATTTCCCTCATGAACCTTCTAAACTTTCCTTTGTATTCAGATTTTGTCCCAAGCCATTTGTCTCCAAATAGCCAGTCTCATTGAGGACAAAATTACTTTCTTTTACCTTTCACAAAAATGTATTTCCATTCCTTATATTTTTCTTACATACCCATCTGTTTTTACATAAGGAGTTGTTTTTTTATTTCCATCAGTCTTAATTACATTTAGCAGAATTTTAACTCTTAGAAACCTTAGTCTCCAGGGAAAACTCAGTAGTAATCAATTGTGAACTGTCTGTTACATCAGGATTCCTTAGATGTCAAACTTATGAATCAATTAAGCACAAAACATGTTTTTTTTAACAGACCCAAATATCCTTAGTTTTTCTGCAACAAGTCAAAAGCACAAACCCACATCTAGTAATTAGTGCTTTTGCCTTTTATCTCATTAGACATACAATGAATTTAATCTTAATTAATCATGCAAGTAAAACTTTAACGTTTTAGGTCACCAAAGACTTTGAAAGCTATTTTAACAATTACCCATGAAAACTATGAGACAGACAACATTAACCATTATTTAAGTTATTCTTTTGCTAACAAACTGGAACAGAGATAACATGAGCTTATCTGACCTTCAGCAAATCTAGATAGAATAAAAGTTTTGTTTTTTTTTCCACTAGTGGAATTAGGCAGTCCATGTCAGTCTGGAGCAGACAGGGAATTTCCCTGAAACAAACTGAGTTTGGGCAGCTGCTGGGGAATATTTCTTAAGGTCCCCGTTCTGAGGTAGACTGACCAGAGACCGTTGGCTCTAACAGTTGGTTTTGAGGAATTCTCCCCATCCTGGTATCCTACATGGGTCCCACCCAATGAACACTGTCGCAGGACAAGCATGAGGGAAGAGGTCATTTTGTCCACCTGGCCTCTCCTCTCATGGGGATTTAGACACCTCTTAGCATTGGCAGGTCAGTATAAACCCCAGACTTGTATCAGGCCCCTGCAGACCTGATTCTGCCTTGAGCCATATGAGGTCTTCACGGAATCTCAGGGTAGGACCCACTCAGGCTCCATAGCCGAAAACGTGGAGCACAGGCACTCACACACATATTTAGACAGATTACAGATTTCCACCCAGGATTTCCCTGTCCTATGTGGAGCCTCTAGGGCAGGCCTGAATTCCGTCCTAGGTCCCCGGGGACATTTACCCAATCCGATGTCCCATCCTCACAGAATTTTCCTATTCCCCCTGGAGTCCGTTCAGCGAAGTGGTGGCCAAATATTGTCAGGCCCTGCGAGGGGTGGGGGTGGGGGGATCCAGTGAAATCACCGGTGGCATGCCTTCCTTTCTGTCACAGGGGCCCAAGAAGAGTGGCCTTTTTGCTGGCCTCCGACAATGGTGACTCAAGGGGCAAGCGCGGCTGTGGGCTTCCTGACCAATGCACCAAAAATGTTACAGCAGACACTTGGTGGCCAGGAAGAGACAAGCGACACGCACTCGGGGGATTGGAAAAGACTATTTATTCTGCACCAGTGCTGGCCCAGTGGAATCAGGTCAGAAGGCTTAGCCCTGAACCCTAGGTCTGGCCTTCTTTTATGTGTGGGATTGTAGGGGTTTAAGGGGAAAAAAGGGGGGTGCACTTATTGATTGTGCTACACAGGAACTTGACAGATGCAGGAGGTAAGCAAGATGACAGAAGACAAAAGCACGCAAGGGAAAATCTGGTCTCGGACATCTAGCTGGCCCCCTTTTTTTTATCTGCCCTTCCCAGATTTCCTTCTCACCATGAGCTACATCAACATAACGTTGCTGTCACAAAAATCTCTTGCCTAGGAAGACAAAAGGTGAAAATAACATTACTGTCCCTTCCAGAAACTAACTGAAAGATCCATCAACTCTTCAGTAAAAAGTGCCAAATGACATTTTTCAACCATAAGGAATTTGAAACTTTCGACTTAATATTCTTGCCTTGCTGTGTCCACCGAACCTACACCATTTTAGCCCTATTTTTACTCAGTCTTCATCACAACCTCCCCCAACGTTGAAAGAATTGTTCCACTCCGACTTCACAATTTGAGTACGTATCTCTCCTGTCCGGCCACCTCAAAGACTCTGCTAAGACCCTGTCCAGGTAGTGTTTTCCCTGACAGAGTTATCCAGTAAAGTCAGCTTTACTTATCAAGTCGAGCAAAGTCACCATTACTGAACGTAATGAACCAGTGGACTGAGCTTAAACCCCAGGACCAATATCGATAGAAACTTCTGAAATGTGCACTGATTGAAGGACCACAGGTACTTAGAGAAATCAGTTACCAAACCACAGGTTTCAATGTGCAGTAACACAAGCAAAAAAGGTAAAGAAAACAGTTGTTAATGTATTTATTATACAGAGGAGAGCAAATTCACTCAAGTATGACAGCAAATCCAGAAGCATGGAAGGGAATGACTGATCAAAGCATGTATAAAAATAGTATTAAAGTACTTAGTATCTATTTTTGTTACAGATATCTTTCTGAGAAACATTCAGCACTAACGGTGACTTGTAACTGGCCCCAAAGTATCTGGTTGCAAAAGAGAGCTCGGGCAGGAGGAAAAAGGCCACTCTTCAAGCACCATGTCGGGAACTCTGCGGACACTGCCTTCCCACGCCTTGGCTGCAGGCGTGGGAAGAAGTCCACCAACATTGCATACACCCAGTCAGTACGCACATATCCACGTCAGTGCGCACACACGTTGTACCAGGCCTTTCCTGCGCATGCCCATTGTTAAGAAAGACCGTTGCTGAGCATGCGCCCTGCTGCCCACGCGTCCTGTGAGCAGAGCCGAGGAAGAAGCAGTGGTGTGGACGGTGTCGTGATCTTTCTGGCTGCCTGCCCTCAACCGGTAGGTCCACAAATCAGTCCTTCCAGGACTTTAAGGACTGTGAGGAGAGTGCCAGTGGGCCTCGGGCGGGTCGGGACGGTAGATCTGTGGCCTCGGAGGAGGAAGTTGCTAGGAGTTAGTTAGCGTTCTTCTCCTCACAGGCGTCGCGGCCGCCATGGCCCTCGTCCTCGTGGTGGTGGGACGGGGACAAGTGAGGACAGCTGGCGGCCGAGGACGGGGGAGATGAAGACAGGGTGGGTCTTGGGGGCGTTCTTTGAGGTATCTGAGTCCTGCAAGCACCTGGAACTGCCAGCGGAGCACTGAAGCCAGAGTGAGTCCTCAGTGGGACCCTGGGTGGGAGGCGGGCCAGGCGGTACAGAACAGGTCTGGAAGGGGCGCCTGTGGGCGGGGTGGGGGTGGGGGTGGGGGTGGGGGTGGGGGAGGGGGTGCGGTCAGTAGGCAAAGTGGCTGGCTGACGCTGGATCTCAGGTCAGGTCTAGATCTCAGGGTGCTGAGTTCGAGCCCCACCTGGGCTCCAGGATGGCCGTGAAGTCTACTTAAAAACAAAAACAAAAACCAAAACAACGGCGTGTGGGACTGGAAACAGGGAACGCTGTAGGGTTGGAGCTGCGTCCCGGAGATTTGTATCGCACTGTGCAGGGTGTCAAGGGAGGAGCCGGCTCACTGGTCAATATCGAAACTAGACACCTTGAGCCCTTGTAGTGGGAAGACAGCCATAGGCAGTACGCAAACGATTAAGACCTTCTCTGTGTTCCAAGAAAACCTTATTTAAGGGGGTAAAATGGGCCCAGTAACTGGGAATGTGAAAACAATGGCGACTCAGGTTTAAATATCCAGCATTGTTTTCTCACACGCCTTTATGATGGGGAATCTAGCTGTGAAACTAAGCCTCGCGTTTTCTCCTGTCCTTAAGGTGATTTGACTGCCAGTTTGGCCGATGTGAATGATCTTGCAGCCCGTTTATTTGGTGTGACCACAGCATGTACACTATCCTTACGCAAGGTTGATTTTGAAAGTATTTTCAAAGTAAAAAAAAAATTAAAATGTTATGCCTTGGAGGTGGTGTACCTAGCCTTTAGAACACATTTTCCAAATACTGATATTCTACTTTCAGGGTGAAAAATGAGTGGGCGTGTGAGAACAAGATCTAAATCTAAACAAAGAAAGGATGATGGCAAGGCTAACCAGCTAGCTGCACCTGTGGCTGTGAGTACTTCAGCAATTTTATACCATCAGTTTATTTCTCTGAAAATGTTGTTGAACTACAAACGTACAGATACAGTGATAAAAGTTTCTTTGCTGGGAAGGGGCAGAAAACATTGAAGAAGAAGGATTCCATACTTGTGTTCCCTGGGTAAATATACCCTATGACTCCTTTGTCATGCTTACTAACAACAAGTTGTACGTATCCATCCCAGCATAGTTTAAAATAGCCTCCAAAGTGCTTGTGGGTACCTCTTTTGGGTAGCCACTCTGTGGGAAGAGTAACTCTTTTTTAATTTAAATTTTACTTAGCATACAGTGCAATATTGGCTTCAGGAGTAGACTTCAGTGATTCATCACTTACATACAACACCCAGCGCTCATCACAAGTGCCCTCCTTATCACCTGTCACCCATCTGTGCCATCCTCCACCCACCTACCTCCATCAAGCCTCACTTTGTTCTCTATCCTTAAGAGTCTCTTGTGATTTGTTTCCCCCTCTCCTTTATTTTTACTTCCTTTCCCATATGTTCCTCTGTTTTATTATTAAATTCCACATATGAATGAAATCATAGGGTACTTGCTTTCCTCTGATTGACTTCTTTCACTTAGCATAATACATTCTAGCCCCATCCACATTGTTGCAAATGGCAAGATTTTAATACCTTTTGATGACTAATATTCCATTATATGTATGTGTATATAAATGGCCATATAATTTTTAGGAATACAATATAGAATTATATTTTATAAGTGTTTTTATGCTTATTTATTATTTGACATAAAATGCGTAACATAGGTTTATATTATTGGCATGCATTAATGCAACTTTTTGTTTACACACACACGCACACCCTAGGCCCAGCAGCCCAGTGATGAGCAACCTCAACAAAAGGAGGCACCCACTGAGTGTCAGGATATTATGCCGGAGCGAGAGAAAGCAGTTGAAGAAGCACCTCTGGATGAAGGTGAAGGGAAAGGGAAAAAGAATGCTTATGGGGGCACAGGGTATATTTTTGCATCACGCATTATGACGTAACAGGACAAAACAAAACCTTAGAAGAGAATCTCAGCCATTTCCTGAAAATTGTTTCAAAATGTGAATAGAGTTTTCAGCTGTATTCACTCTAACGAATTTCCCCTTTTTCTTCAAGATTTAATCTGCTTGAACATGCAGTCTGTTCTAAATCAGAGGAAACTGTTTACTACAAAAGTATAATTTTTTCACTAGTTGAATTTGTTCTTCTTAGAACATTTTTGCGTGGCCTTTTCCTTCTCTGCATCAAAAGTGTAAGCTGGTTTTAACAGTGTGTGCAGAGTGCCAAGACAGCATATCTTATAACATCAGGAATAAAGAAGATTTGCATAGGGATGGTAGCCTCATTTTATAAATAAGAAAACTAAGGTTCAGGGATTGTGGCTTGCCAAAGACTGCTTGACACATGGAGACATAACTCATATTTCATTACACGGTTTTTGTACTTCCTACCATCTGTGTTGTTATACCAAAATGTGAATGCTTTTGTATAAAATGCTTAATACTCAAATGTGTACTGTAAAATAGCATAGTACAGGCACAGGAATAAATGAAGTTCAGTGGAGCAAGAGATAGACTCCAGAAAAAGGCTCAAGGAATGAGAGCCACCATTTCCTTTGCTTAATCATTTGATATGGTACATTTGGGAAACGCTGTATAATTTGGGAGACTGGCATATAGGTAAACTATATTAGTGTGATTTTTAAGTGGCTTTAGGAGGTGTTTAACAACTTATGATTAGGAAAATCAGAAGTATCTTAAAATTATCATGAAACAGAAATTACCAGCTTCCAAAGAAAGTATTTTCATCAGATACTTGTATGGAATTATTGACATCATTCAGGCCATGGATTATTTTAGGAATTCGCTGGTAAGAGGTTTCTACAATAGGACTTCTGACAAAGTCCATTAATTTCTTTCCACCCTGCTCCCTTTATTCTCACTGTAAGACAAAAGTTTGACTATAAGTCACTAATATTTTGCTGTTATTTTTGATACTTGGTTCTCTGCATGATTCATTTATCATAAGTTATAGAGAGAGACTTTGCCCCTAAATCTAACTAGTTAAATTTCACAAAATAGCTTTCAGGTTGCTCCAATAGGAGATGTATGTCACTAGTGTAGGATTTGTCATAGGCCCACAAATGCACTCAGCTAATTGTTCAGGAAATTAAATTTTAATTTTCATTAAAATCCTATCCATGGTGCAGGGTGCCTGGGTGGTTCACTCAGTCAGGTGTCACACTCTAGATTTTGCCTCAGGTCATGATATCGGGGTTCGTGAGCTTGAGCCCCGCATCCAGCTGTGCACTAGGAGTGCAGAGCCTGTTTGTGATACTCTTCTATCTCCCTCTGTGTGCCCCTCCCCTGATCATTCTCTCTCTAAATAAATAAATAAACTTAAAAAAAATCCTGTGCATGGTGTACATTTAAGATTTCTTAGGTGATGCTCTCTATTCTTAGTACACTGTGGTAATATAATGCAAATGTAGATTTAGTGTGGTTTCTCTTTAGATTGTTATTTGAGGGGCGCCTGGGTGGCGCAGTTGGTTAAGCGTCCGACTTCAGCCAGGTCACGATCTCGCAGTCCGTGAGTTCGAGCCCCGCATCGGGCTCTGGGCTGACGGCTCAGAGCCTGGAGCCTGTTTCCAATTCTGTGTCTCCCTCTCTCTCTGCCCCTCCCCCGTTCATGCTGTGTCTCTCTCTGTCTCAAAAATAAATAAACGTTAAAAAAATAAAAAAATTAGATTGTTATTTGAAGTAAGGTTTCTTTCATATTACAGAAAAACAAAGATGGGAAGTCCATCTTTCCATTGCTTTTTTTGTTACCCTAAGTCTACAGGCTTGTATTTCATATAATGGCAAGAATACATATTATCACTTCTTTCTTTATATTTTATGTTTACTCCTTAAATTGATTATCTTTTTTTTTTTTTTTTTTTTGGTAAGGCCCTGACCTGGAATCTGGTATCCAGGAACTGCCTGTGCCAAAGACTGGGGGCAAAAGTGAAGATGACAGTGATGTGAAGGGGGCGGATGTCCCAACACTGGAGCCCGTGAAGATGCCTGAAGCAGATATGTTATCCATTGAGAATGCAAAGTATGCAGATATTTTCCTGAATATTATATCTTTACTTATGTAGATATGACTTTATTGATACTTTAATGACAGAGTTTACACATAAAGGTAACTTTCATAAGTAGTTCAGACCCTAATTTCCTGACTGCCTGACTTCTACCCTATCAGATGTAGACTTAAATTGGGTCAGAGCCTTCTTAAATAATAAAAAATGAAACCATTTCCTTTTTTATAAAGTGTAAATACTGGGGCGCCTGGGTGGCTCAGTCAGTTAAGCATCTGACTCTTGATTTGGCTCAGGTCATGGACTCACAGTTTGTGAGATTGAGCCCCACGTTGGGCTCTGTGCGGACAGCATGGAGCCTGCTTGGGACTCTCTCTCTTCCTCTCTCTCTGTCCCTCTCCCATTTGTGCTGTCTCTCTCACTCTCTCAAAATAAGGAAATAAACTTTAAAAAATAAATAAAATACACTGTAAATACTTTAACCGATGGCTACTTAAATTCAGAATCTTCTATAATTTCCTCTTTTAAAAACCACAAAATGCATTTGGAGTAAATACCAGTTTGTATGAAATATGCTGAGGCACTGAAGTAGGTTCTAATACCAGCTCTAACATAAGTTGTGTGATTCTGGGAGAATCCCTTCACTTCTGAATGCATCTTGGCTCATATATTTAGTGATTTCAAACCAGATATATTGCAGTCAGTTTTTATTGCTGATTTTTGTATTCTGTGGTTCTATTGGATAATATACATGGAATACAAAAATCTTCCACTTTGTATGATTTATTTGTCATCAGATAACATCTTTGGTCAAATTTTAACATCTGAGTTGAGATTTCATTGCTACTGAGAACAAGAAAACACACTGCTTGATGTTGGTTTTTCTCTATGGAGACCTGGATACCTGTTCTTAAATTTTGTCAGACCCTAAATTATTGTGGCTCTTACGAAACACGTGCCTTTTGAAACCTTTCCCCAATGAAGGCTCAAATGAATGAGTGATAAAATGACAAGAGATAGTCTAGTTTCTAGTTTCTGTGGCACATCAAGTAGGGAGAGTGCATGGGTGTTACATGTAAGCGATGAATCCCTAAATTCTACTCCTGAAACCAGTACGACACTAGATGTTAACTAACTTGAATCTAAACATAAAGATAAAAAAATGAAACTACCTTTCAATAGGTTCATTTCATTTTATCTGTTCTGAACCTGAAGTGTTTTTTTCTTTTCTTGTACCTGTAGAAAGTGTGGTATGTTCCAAAAATGTTGGTAAAGCATATGCTTGGAATTCTGTCTTATAAAATAAAAACTATAGTGTCCTCTGTATATCATTAATTTAATGTAAATAAATTCTGCTGAGTAATGTTTCCAACTCTGTGTCTGTCTTACAGGTGAAGGACAACCGAAAGTGTAAGCAAGAAGAAGCTGAAACCATGCAAACTGCTCTCATGTAGGAAGGATACTTCACTGTTAAAAATCCCTCAATAAAATCTTACAACTTTCTCCAAAGACTCTTTCAAACCTTTGTTAAACTTACTCTAAGTATTAGATGCTATTGAAAATTGTGTCATTTTTTGAAATTTTATATTCTGATTGAGCTGGTAAGTGCAGATATATCTGTACATCGATACTCTCTCCAGAAGCCTTGCTACATAGGATTTAATGCCAGAGGTGTATGTCAACATCCATTATGAGCTTCAACGTACACAATTCTATCATCTTTGAATACTAACAGTTTGTTCCTGTTGTTTTAAACATTATCCCCCCTCTTTGCTTTCTTATTTCACAATATTGGACAGACCCACCCAGTACAGTGTTGGAAAGTATTGGTAAATAATGGACATCCTTGTCTTACTTCTGATAGGAATTAGAAAATTTTTAGCATTTGACTATATTTACTGTGACATAAAAGAAGTTCCATTCTTAGGTTAGTTTCCTAACAACATTTCTATTGAATATATGTTGACTTTCATCAAACACTTGTAGAACGTTTATTGAGATGATTGTAGCAGTTTCCTTCCATGAATCTGTTAACGTAATGAGTTTCATACATATTTTCCTATGTTTAATTTTTTTAATGTTTATTTAGTTTTGAGAGAGAGAGAGAGAGAGCATCAGCTGAGAAGTTGCAGGGACACAGTGAGACACAGAATCTGAAGCAGGCTCCAGGCTCTGAGCTGTCAGCACAGAGTCTGACGTGGGGTTCAAACCCACAAACCGTGAGATCGTGACCTGAGTTGAAGTCTGGCGCTTAACCAACTGAACCACTTAGGCGCCCTAATATTTTCCTATGTTTAAATCAACCATACGCTACTGGGAGGGAATGTTCATGATCTATGATCTTTCTGAATAACCTACATCATATTAATTAGGTTAGAATTTGTATTAATATCTTCATGAGTGACATTAGCATCTACTTTTATTTCGTATACACTCTTGGATTTTAGTATCAAGGATATACTGGCTTCATAAAATTTATTGGTATGTAAGACCTCTTTTTCTATCCTCTGGATCTGAAGACCCTGAAAGGCTGTGAGTAATGTTGGACTAGAGTTTCCCATGTTCAGCTGTCTCTGGATTGCATCTTTCTTGGAAATTGGACCCTACCTAAATGGCGGGGAACCTCCAGATCTGCATCATTTCAAATTTGGTGAGGTGCCCATCTTCCTTGCAAGATGTCTCTAACGATGCCATCACTCCGAAAGCTACCTCCTCCAGTTTCTACGCTGTTATTAATCTTCATTTAAAGTTAAAAGTCATGGCTCTGTTAACTAGATAATTTTGATCTGTGCTCTATAATTGTGAATAGCTGGCCATCCACTGATTGTGTGCACTTAGGACAATAGATCCATTTATTGAGTTTTTAAAGAATGAGTTACTATAAAAACTCCTCTATTGATAGCATGTATACTATATGTCAGTGTCTTCTTTCTCCTAGGTTCCATACATGTATAACTTCATTTAATCTTCACAAAAAGGTGTGTCAGAGTGTACCCACAACTTACTTTTGACTCTAATAAGCAGTAGATTTCGGGATTCAGTTCTAAGAAGCCCTTGGTCATCCTCAAAGTAAATACATCTGGAAATGTTGGCCAGGAAAACTGATGGTGTACATGATGACGATACTGGCAATCTGACGTTTTCATAAAAATTTATAGTAATTTTATAATGCTTGACATGAAGGGCTTTGTCCTTTTGAAGGAAAGGTTTCACAAAATGTGGCACACAGACTTCACATGGTTTTCCAGATGGTTTCATTGATACAAAAAAAAACATTTAAAATTTTAAAATAAGAGCATACTTATTTTACTGTGCTGTAATATAATAACTACAACACCAAAGCTATTTGGAACAGTTTATCCAAAGTCAAAGAATGATGTCACAGGCCCCATGGCAAAAAAACCACACAGATCTCCTGCAAAACTTCTTTCTTCAAAAGTTATTTAATGGCAGGGATATTAGCCATTCTTACAGGTGTGAGGTGATATCTCATTATAGTTTTGTATTTTGTATTTGTATAGACTTGTATTTGACGAGTGATGTTGAGCATCTTTTCGTGTGTCTGTTGGCAATTTGGAGGTCTTCTTTACAAAAGTGTCTATTCATGTCTTCTGCCCATGTTTTAAATTGGGTTATATGTTTTTTTGGGTGTTGAGTTTTATAAATTCTTTCTATATTTTGGATACTAACCCATTATCAGAAATGTCATTTGCAAATATCTTCTCCCATTCTGTAGGTTGCCTTTTAGTTTTGTTAATGGTTTCCCTCCCTGTGCAGAAGGTGTTTATTTTGACGAAGTCCCAGTGGTTTATTTTTGCTTTTGTTTCCCTTGCCTCAGGAGACATAATCTAGAAAGAAGTTGCTACAGCAGATGTCAAAGAGGTTACTGCCTGTGTTCTCCTGTAGGATGTTGATGGTTTTGGGTCTCACATTTAGGCCTTTGATCCATTTTGAATTAATTTTTTTTAATTTATTTAAATACAAGCTAGATAACATACAGTATAGTCTTGGCTTCAGGAGTAGAACCCAGTGATTCATCTCCCCCATGTGACAGCCAGTGCTCATCCTGAGAAGTGCCCTCCTTAATGCCCATCACCCATTTAACCCATCCTCCCACCCACCCACCCCTCCAGCAACCCTGTTTATTCTCTGTATTTAAGAGTCCCTATGGTTTGCCTCCCTCTCTGTTTGTATTTCATTTTTGTGTATGGTGTAAGAAACTGGTCCAGTTTCATTCTTCTGCATGCTGTTGTCCAGCTTTCCTAACCATTTGTTAAGGAGCCTGTCTTTTTCCTTGTGGATATTCTTTCCTGCCTTATCAAAAAATGAATTGACCATATATTTGTGGGTTCCTTTGTGACCATATATTCGTGGGTATTTTATTCTGTTCCATTGATCTATGTGTCTATTTTGGTGGCAGTACCATACTGTTTTGATCACTACAGCTTTGTAATGCAATTTTATATCCCAAATAGTGATGCCTCCAGGTTTGCTTTGCTTTTTCATGGTTGCTTTGGCTATTCTGGGTCTTTTGTGGCTCCCTACCAGTTTTAGGTCTGTGACAAATGGTGGCAGTATGTTGATAGGGATTGCATTAAATGTGTCGATCGCTTTGCATAGTTTTGACAGTTTATCAATATTTGTTCTTCCAATCCACGAGCATGGAATGTCTTTCCATTTCTTTGTGTCATCTTCAATGTCTTTCATCAGTGTTTTAGTCTTCAGAGTGCTACAAGGATTTCACCTCTCTGGTTAGATTTATTCCTAGGTATCTGATTGTTTTTAGTGCAATTGTAAATGGGATTGATTCCTTAATTTCCCATTCTGCTGCTTCCCTATTGCTGCATAGAAATGCAACAGATTTCTGTATGTTGATTTTTGCATCCTGTGGCTTTATTAAATTCATGTATCAGTTGTAGCAATCTTTTGGTGAAGTCGCTTGGGGGGGTGGGATTTAAACAAGAGTATCATGTCTACTGCTGCAGAAAAAGCAACAGGTGTTGGCAAGGATGTGGAGAAAGGGAAACCCTCTTACACTCTTGGTAGGAATGCAAACTGGTGCAGCTACTCTGGAGAACACTACAGAGGCCCCTCAAAAAGTGAAAAGTAGAACTACCCTATTGTCCAGCAATTGTACTACTAGGTATTTACCGAAAGAATACAAAAATACCAATTCAAAGGGATACATGCACCCCGATGTGTATAACAGCATTATTTGCAATACCCAAGCAATGGCAACAGCCCAAGTGTCCATCAACTGATGATGAATGGATAAAGATGTAGTATAGGGGTACTGGGTGTCTCAGTAGGTTAAGTGTCCAACTTCAGCTCAGGTCAGGATCTCACAGCTCGTGGGTTCGATCCCATTCAAATTGGCAAGGAATAAGTCAAACATTCAGTATTTGCAGATGACATGATACTCTACGTAGAAAACCCGAAAGATTCCACCAAAAATGTTCTAGAACAGATACATGAATTCAGTAAAATCACAGGATACAAAATCAGCATACAGAAATCTGTTGCATTTCTATACACCAATAATGAAGCTGCAGAAAGAGAACTCAAGGAATCAATCCCATTTACAATTGCAGCAAACCATAAAGTACCTAGGAATAAACCTAACCAAAGAGTGAAAACTATAAAACGCTGATGAAAGAAATTGAAGATGACACAAAGAAATGGAAAGACATTCCATGCTCATGGATTGGAAGAACAAATATTGTTAAAATGTTTATACTATCCAAAGCAATCTACACACTTAATGCAATCTCTATCAAAATACCACCAGCATTTTTCACAGAGCTAGAACAAACAATCCTAAAACTGGGATGGAACCATGAAAGATCCCAAACAGTTAAAGCAATCTTAAAAAAGAAAAGCAGAGCTGGAGGCATCATAATTCAGGACTTCAAGTTATATTACAAAGTTGCAGTGATCAAGACAGTATGGTACTGGCCCAAACACAGACATGTAGACCAATGGAACAAACTAGAAAACCCGGAAATAGACCCACAACTATATGGTCAACTAATCTTCAACAAACCAGGAAAGAATATCCAATGGAGGAAAAGACAGTCTCTTCAACAAATGGCGTTGGGAAAACTAGATAGCTACATCCTGAAGAATGAAAATGGACCACTTTCTTGCACCATACACATAAATAAATTCAAAATGGCTGAAAGATCTAAATATGAGACGGGAACACATCAAAATCCTAGAAGAGAACAAAGGCAGCAACCTCTTGGACATCAGCCAAAGCAACTTCTTACTAGATACGTCTCCAGAGGCAAGGCAAACGAAAGGAAAAATGAACTTTTGCAACCTCCTCAAGACAAAAGGCTCCTGCACAGCAAAGGAAACAATCAACAAAACTAAAAGGCAACCTACGGAATGGGAGAAGATATTTACAAATGGCGTATCTGATTAAGGGTTAGTATCCAAAATCCATAATGAACTTATCGAACTTAACACCCAAAAAACAAATAATCCAGTTAAGAAATGGGCAGAAGACATCAATAGACTTTTTTTTTTCAAAGAAATCATACAGACGGCCAACAAATCCATGAAGAGATTAGATGCTCATCATCACAAATCAGGGGAATGCAAATCAAAACCACAATGAGATACCAACTCACACCAGTCAGAATGGATAAAATGAACAACCCAGGAAACAACAGATGTTGGCAAGGATGTGGAGAAAAAGGAACCCTTGTGCACTGTTGGTAGGAATGCAAACCAGTGCAGCCACTGTGCAAAACAGTTTGGAATTTCCTCAAAAAGTTAAAAATAGAATTACCATAGGATCCAGTAATTCCACTACTGGGTATTTCCCAAAGAATATAAAAATACTATTTTGAAAAGGTATATGCATCCTATATTTATAGCAGCATTATCACAATAGCCAGACTATAGAAGCAACCCAAGTGTCCATTGATAGATGAATGGATAAAGACAGCGATATATTACTCAGCCATAAAAATGAGTGAAATCTTGCCATTTGCAACAAAATGAATGGATCTAAAATGTATGATAGTATGTTAAATAAGTCAGTCAAAGAAAAACAAATACCATATGATTTTGCTCATATGTGGAATTTAAGAAACAAAACAAAGGAACAAAGAAAAAAAGAGACAAAAAAATTGACTGTTAAATGGGGAGAACAAACTGGTGGTTTGCAGAGGGGAGGATGGTGTGAGGATGGGTGAAAAAGGTGAGAGAGATTAAGAGGACACTTATAATGAACACTGAGTATTGTATAGAATAGTTGAATCACTATATTGTACACCTGATACTAATATACCACTGCACACTATCTATACTGGAAATAAAAAATACCAATGGCATTTCTCACAGAAATAAAAAGAAGTCCTAAATGCGTATGGAACTACAAAAGACCTCAAAGAGCCAAAGTAATCTTTTGAAAGAAGAACAACGCTGAAGGCATTATAGTATGTTACTAAACAGATTACAAAATAAATTACAAGGCTACGGTAATTAAAACAGTATGTGATTGGAATAAAAACACACATAGACCAATGGAACAGAAATAATTCGCATATATGTGAGCAACTAATCTTCAACAAGGGTGTCAGCACTCAGTTGGGAAAAAGATAGTCTCTTCAGCAAACAGTAGTGGGAAAACTGTATATACACATGAAAAGAGTAAAAGTGGGCCCCTACTCTACACCAAACATAAAAATTGAACTCAAAATGCATTTGAGACTTAAAGGTGATAGCTAGAACTTCAGAACTCCTCAAAGAAACACAGGGAGAAAACTTCTTGACGTTGATCTCGGCAATTTTTTCTTGAATTTGACAACACACAGGCAACTGAAGCAAAAAAGGCAAGTAGAACTACATCAAACTAAGGAGCTTCTGCACAGCAAAAGATACAGTCAACAGAATGGCATCCTACAGAATGGAACAAAAGACTTGCAGGCCTTCTGACAACGGTGTTAAAAACCAAAATATGTAAGAATCACCTACAACTCAATAACAAATAAAAACACAATAACCCAATTGTAAAATGTGTAAAGTATCTGAATAGACATTTTTTCCAAAGAACATGTGCAAATGGCCTTCAGGTATAGGAAAGGGTGCCCAACATCACTAGCTATCAGGGTAATGCAGATCAAATCCACAGTGACATATCCCTTCACAACTATTTTGATGGCTATTTCCAGAAGATAACAAAAAGATAACAAGTGTTGGTGAATATTTGGAGAAATTGGAACACTTTTACACTTAAGATGGGAATAAAGAATGGTGTGATCACTATGGAAAAAAAAGTGTGGAGTTTCCACAAAAATTAGAAACAGAACCCAGGGCACCTGGGTGGCTCAGTCAGTTAAGCATCCAACTCTTGACTGCAGCTCAGGTCATGATCTCGAGGTTTGTGGGTTTGAGCCCTGTGTCGGGCTCTGTGCTGACAGCACAGAGCCTGCTTGGGATTCTTTCTCTCTCCCTCTCTTTCTGCCACCCCCCCACTCTCGTGTGCATGTGTGCTTTCGCCCTTGCTCTCTCTCTCTCTATATAAAAATTAATAAATAAATTAAAAAAAAAGACAGGATGGGGGAGATATATATTACAAACTTCATAACTTTTATAAAATATAAATCTCAAATATTATGTAAACTAAGAACAGATGCCTCACAGTATGCATTTTTCAGTTGCATAAAGAAAATGATATGCATTAAACACAATAGAATTTGTTGTCTCTGTGAGAGGCATAGCGTGGGAGTGGAAAATGCCAACAAAAAGGATCAAACGAATGAATGACAAGTGAGGGGTCTGGCCTGAAAGAATCATGAGAATAGTGATATGAGCTGGAAAGAAGATTTTGTCAACCTCTGACCCTAAATATCCCCACTGTCCCTTTGCTTAAACTATTCTGACCTTCTCTTAGGCCCGTGAGAGTCACACTTGTGACTGCCTTAGGGGCTTTATAGTGCTGCTCCTGGGGTCCCTGCCGTGGTAACCCATTTTCCTCTCGTGCTCAACTGTCTACCTCAGGCTTACTTTTGAGGTCTCAACTTTCACATCAGTTTTTCATGAAGGCCTTTTCTGGCCACAAACCGCTTTATCCCCAATTTAAATTACTCATCCTCTTTTCCTTTCTCTGAGCACCCTGAAAACTTTCTCCATTTCAGTATTTGTCCTAAGGGGATATAGTGGTTAGAGAGAACCTTGCTGAAACATCTGTCTCCCCGTTCCAGCCCCAGCCCCATGGTGAAAGTTGCCATTGTCTGTTTGGTTCTCCACTGTATATTCTGAGGGCCTATTCCAATGCCTGTTACATAATAGACTCTCCAGGATGTTTGTGGGAGGAATAATTGAAACTGAATGGAAAGGAAGGAAGAATAAGAATCAGTAGAGGGATTGGTATGTGAATGTATATATTCATGCTCTCCCACAGATGTGGTTCCCTGGGGCCCTGACAGTGGGGACACAGACAGGGATATGTGAGGGAGAGCAAAGGGATGAAAGATACCCAGATATGGAATATGTGGAACGGGGTGGAAGGGAGAAAGAGAAACTCAGCAGAAGAACCAGCTGGAGGACTGAAACGATCTAGGAAGGAGAGAGAGAAGTGGCGGCAAAGAGCGAGGGAGGACTCAGCGGAGACGAGGGAGAGGTGGGGGGAGAGGGACAGGAAGTAGGACTGCAAGGTGACAAGCAGAAAGCCAGGGGCAGGAGGAAAGTTAAGGAGCGCCTCTCCCCAGAGGCACACCTTACTGGGTGGTGATCAAAATAATGAATGCCACAAGTTCCCCCTTTTCTTTCTTTCACTGTCATCTCTTAACATTGGCCATGAAAATTTAGAGCTGTCTGTAAAAATCAAGACAACAAAGGTCCCACCTCACTCATTGCTTTTGGTGAAAAGCTGGTGGCTGAGCTCTCACCAGTGATAAGGCTACAGGCAGGAAACACGAAGAGCACACTCCTCATTCTGAAGCAGCTGCATTCAGGTGGCTATGTCGGAAGCACACACCGTGAAGGTAATAGACTGATCTCTGCATTGTATTTGTAGAAAGGAAAAAAAAAAAGGAAATATTTTATCAAGTCTTTCATGTAATATGCCATGGAGAATTCCCCATTGTGGGGCACTGGAAAAGAACTGAGTCCTCTCAGGGACAAAACAAGGAATTCCAGATGGAAGTTGTCCTGCTGCTGGTATTGGGAATTCCCTATATCAAACCTCTAAAATGGAGTAGGGTGAGGGGCATGTGAGCATGTGGAGGTGTTGGCAGGAATCTGACGGTATGGGACTAGTGTTTGTCCACAGGGCAAAACAACATCTTCCCCTTACCCTACACTGCCACTCTGCCCTCTCCCCTGGGCTTTCTCTAAATGAGGCACAGACACGAGGGCGTCGAACATTGTTCACTGGGCTAGTTCCCAGCACCCCTCAATTTAGAGCCTTCTGGTGGAGTTGGGTTGAAGCACAGGCTTGGACTCAAGAATGAAGCAGAATCTCTTTGACTACTTCTGCATCTTACCACCACTGACTCCTAATGTGCAAGGATGATGACTCAGCCCCAAATCTCCAGTGAGAAGAAAGGAAGAGAGAGTGATGTGGCAGCATCCCAGCCTTCACAGGTCAGCACTGTTTCAGTTTACCGTTTAGTATTGCAAGAGAGAGAGAGCATGCACACGTCCTACATGCATTATTTTTAAAAAAATCTTACTTTTACATATATCAAAAACTCAACCCTGTGTTGTTATTATTTTTGTATAAACTTATATTTTTTAAATATTTAAACAATATGAAAAATTTTACACCTTTGCCCATGTAGCTATTCTTTCTGTTTCCCTTTCTTCTTTTATATAAACTCATATTTCCATTTTGTATCACTTCCCTATGCCTGAAGGACATGCATTAAATTTTCTCTCAATGCAGTCTGCTGATGTTGAATTATGTTTCCTTTTGTATTCTACAAAAGTGTCATGTTGCATTGATTTTGAAAGATATTTTCATTAAGTATATAGAATTCTAGGCTGAAAGATATTTTATCTGAGCACATTAAAGATGCTGCTACAGGGGCACCTGGGTGGCGCAGTCGGTTAAGCGTCCGACTTCAGCCAGGTCACGATCTTGCGGTCCGTGAGTTTGAGCCCCGCGTCAGGCTCTGGGCTGATGGCTCAGAGCCTGGAGCCTGCTTCCGATTCTGTGTCTCCCTCTCTCTCTGCCCCTCCCCCGTTCATGCTCTGTCTCTCTCTGTCCCAAAAATAAATAAACGTTGAAAAAAAATTAAAAAAAAAAATAAAGATGCTGCTACACTGTCATCACTTGCATTGTTTCCAAGTGATGAGGGCACATAAGGCAGGCTGAGGGCAAAATACAGGCTGGCACCAGCACCACCCTCCCCACCCAGGTAGAACGTGTGTGATATCCCTCGGACACTCCTGGCCTTGGCTACCCAAGAACAAAGGAGAGGGGTTTAAGTGCTTGCCATGGTAATGTGGGAAAGTAAGGCAAATGAAAAATTACATTCCCTTACTGCCTACGGCCCATTGACGCATCCTTGAAACAGGACTGAGTGACCTCCCTCTAGGAACTCCACTGCCTCAAGGATGACACTTTGCTAGGGGCAAAAGAGAACCTTAGCTTAACATTATCCCAACTTCAAGGATCCTGTAAGTCAACTTCCTTCCATCTCAACTGTCCCAAGGTGTATGCTGGCAATCATACTCCCAGCTTATGGCCCCTGATATACATCTGAAGGGTCTCATTACTGAGGTTTTATGAAACGGTAATAAATGGCATTTTCCTAACAACAGCTAGACCCTCAAGGTCCTGGAAACCTTGCTTCCCAAAATTCCTTAGAGAGTTACTCTATCTCTGACCCCTTCCCCACCTGAGGGTATGTAATGAGTTACCCATCAGGACCCCAGTGCAGCTCTTCCTGCCCATGGGTCCTATCCCCATGCTTTACTAAAATCACCTTTTTGCACCAAAGATGACTTCAAGAATTCTTTCTTGGCCATCGGCTCTAGATCCCATGACCCCCCCCCCCCCCACTTCATCCCAAAACTTCATCATATGGCACCTAACATGGGGCTATGAGTCTTTTCATCTGGACTCTGAGCTTTGGTGCAAATTTAATGAATATACTTTTCTCTTTCCTTCCTTTACTCTAATTTCAAGGGCTTTTCGAGGAGTATGCTCTTATCGGAACACTTTCATGTCGAGCTCTCAGGCGGCAATCCTCTAGCCCGTGGCTACTCTGTGGGGAGAAGAAAGCCTGCCTTTTGGCTGGAAGTTAGTACCCTGGCTGGAATGGTGATAAGATCCAGAAACTTTATGCCCTGTCTTTATCCCTGTCCTTATACAAACGTGTCTGTCTAGGGCACGGGATGGCCACCTGAGTCACCAGGATGGCTGCCAATCTTAAGACGCCCGTGTGAGGTTTCCTCCTCATTAGTCTAACATGATCCCCTCCACATCTCTGGTCTAGTCACTTCTGGCCTTTAGAACTCCACTGGGAGCTGGCTGAAACCAGTACCCGATTGAATTAAAACCCAACTGGTGACCATTTCCTAAGGAAGTTGGCTATGAAGACTATATGTGTTGGAATGTCGCTTAGCTCATGATGGATTTCTATCTGTGCTGCTTTCTGTCAATGTCCTCTACTAACTACTACTTAAATTACAAAATTGGGTAATTCCCCCTTGTAAAACTTTTCTAGTGTTTTCCATGGGTTAAAAATGGCAGGTTCTTCAAGAAACTAAAGCATGGCCTCTGCGGCATGCTCTTCAATGACTGGGTAATCAGGACATGACCATCAGGGCACGTTCTTCAAGGAACAGCCTTTTAGGGCACAGCTTTCAGGGTAAGGTGATTTGGTTCATACACCAGGCACCCATCCGTAGTCTAGAATGAAGAGGGAGAGTGGGGGGGATGCTAGCATCCCTCCTTCAGGAGCCCTTAGCTGGTCAGTGGTCATAGTGATTTTGTTCAAGGGATGCTTCAGGTTACTCTGACACCAGGAACCTCTGACATATCCTGCTCATGGGATGCCACCTGGGAGTCAGGGGGGATTCTAGGGGTAATAGGCCTTCTGTCTCTCTATTTTTCTCTCTAGGAGGAGCATGGAGAACTCCTCTTCAGTCCCCAAGGATTCTCCCTTGGGATGCCTTTTTAACCCACTGGAAACAATTTGGCTTGCAAAATGTAGAAAGGACTGATCCTGTAACACTGCATGGCCTTAGTAAACAGGGTAAATGGATGGAGGTACCTTAGGTCCAGGCCTTCACGGCTACCCGGACCCAGGGGCCTCTTGCAGACGTGTTTGGTTAGTAACCAGGCCAGTAAACTACCTCCTGATATATCGGATGATAATTGTCTAAACAGGCCTCCTTCTAACAGAACCCAGGTTACTGGAGGAAACACAGGTCATCCCTGACAAAGGGGATGCTGACTCTTTCTCTCTGTTCCTCCTCCTAATAGATGTGAGGGCTTCTCCTTCATTCATTTCCCTGGTTAACATCTACAGTTGGAACCAACTGTGGTCAGTCTACCTTGGGAAGGAGACGTTAAAGAATATTCCCAAGCAGCTGCCAAAAATCCATTTGTTTTGGGGAAGTTCCCTGTCTTCTCTGGCCTGACATGCACTGCCTAATTCCACTTTGGTGGAACAAAAAACTGGTGCCTGTGCCTCTGACAGAGCTGACAAGATTAGAACCAGAAAATTTTCCTTCTCTGCCTTCTGCTGGCACCTCACCTCTTCTGCGTTCCCCTCCCCCTCCTCCTATTTCTGCACCACCTTGGGTGCAGCCTTTATAACTGGTTCCTATACCATCCTCAGTGCCTTCAGGCACCACTGGCTCTTCCTCCCACCCCCAAGGTCAAGGAGCAAAGAGCACACCTTTGGACCACCCACTTCAGATTCTCCCACTGGTGTTCCAGGTAAAAACTAATAATGGGGATGGGGGTGCCTGGGTGGCTCAGTCGGTTAAGCGTCCGACTTTGGCTCAGGTCATGATCTCGTGGTTTGTGGGCTCAAGCCCCATGTTGGGCTCTGTGCTGACAGCTCGGAGCCTGGAGCCTGCTTCACATTCTGTGTCTCCCCCTCTAGTCCCTTCCCATGCCCATGCTTTGTCTCTCCCTGTTTCTCAATAGTAAATAAACGTTAAAAAAAAAACTAATAATGGGGAACGAATTGATTGTCTTTTAAGTGGACGTAGATGGAACACATTTGGTGTTTAAACTAATTTAAGTTTGTTGGACCTGTCTTTAGATTTATCAACATTAAATATGAAACTTTTATTCTACCCAGATTTACAAAAGGTCAAATAAGCTCATTTTACCTCTGTTGCTATTTGTTAGTAGAAAGATGACTTAGACTTCCGGGGCGTGGTTCCATCCAGGCTGCTAGTAGGTCTGAGGAGGTCTGGAAGGAGAGAGTTCACTTCTGAGCAGAGTAAATATAGAAGGAAATATAGGGAAATATAGAAGATGGCAGAACAGCATGGAAGTTTTTTGTGTGTCTCACATCCATGAAATACAGCCAGACCAACACTAAACCATCCTGCACTCCTAGAAAACTGATTGGAGGATTAACACAACAATCTGCACAACCTGAACCAGGGAATTCAGCAGGTATGTGGCGCGGAGAGGTGAACTTGGGGAGTGAGAAGCCACGGCTTGCAGGGAGGTGCTTTTGTGGGTGGAGAGAGAGAGGACAGAGATGGTGTGGTGGGGGGGGGGATGTGGGAAAAGCACCCCTCCTCAAAAGCAGCTGGAGAGAAAGTGGAAAATTGGAAACAGCCACAGGGACTAAACTAAAAAGGGAGAAAGGAGAAAGGAGAGGGTTTAAATTCCATTAAGACTGCAAACAAGGGGAGTGCAAAGGCTGCAACTCTGCAGCTTGATACCTGGCGATGCTCTGGTGGGAAGGGCGAATCCCCAGAAACAGAGTGGGGTCCAGGAGGTCCTCGGGCCACACGGGAAAAAGTGGTTCTACTGCTGGAAGGACATTTGGTAGAGACTGTTGAAGCCACCTGGTCCCAGCAGACCCCAGAAAATGGCCACATTCAATGGTGCTGGAACAAGGTCGTTAAGGGTGAAGGCTGGTGCCAGATGTGTGTTGTGATTTTCCATAATCCCTGAAAAGCTGTTGCTACACTATCTCGCGAACTGTTTCTGGGGCGGGCTGGCACCTGGCTGCAGTCTTGGGACACTGGCAGCATCAGGGTCTAGCAGGCATTCCTGGGTACAGCCGACATTTGGCCATTGCTTGGTGGGACCCGCCTTGCAGAGGGGCGGAATGGCTCAAAGCCACAGGCCTTCAGAAGTAAGGGGCCGGGGAAAACAGCCAAACTGAGACATAACTCGGGAGAGAGGTACTGCCTGGGGCTTGGTCACGGACAGTGAAAAAGTGGGGAGTGGATGAAAGCTGAAGACAGAGGATGGGTGCACGGTTGTTGACCGGGGAGAACAGAGTTCCGATACTAGAGTCTGGGTAGCTGGGTGACACTATTTCCACCACTCCTGCGTGTGCGCAGGCACACCTACGAGTGCCACAGCACTCCACCCCAGTAGGCTAGCAGTGCCATCTAGTGGAGAACGAAGCCATTACACTGAGCCGCGCCCAACTGGGCCAACCTCGCTCTTCAAGAACGTAAGTCTCACCACCTGCTTAGTTTATGGACTATAAAGCGCTTCATAGTCTGACTTCTAGGGGAAAACGAAGTAATTTCAGTCCTATTTCAATCTGTTAGCAGGTCCATCTATTCAATTTTCTTTCTTTCTTTTTCTCTTTTTCACTTGTTTTCTTTTTCTTGAATACAGAATGAGAAAAAAATCATTTTTGTTTTCAATTTTTTATTAAAAATATTTTTCTTTAAATTTTTTACCATATTTTTATGTTTGTGTAAATTTTTTCAAACTCTATTTTACTTCCATCATTTTATTTTAGTCTACGTCAGTGTATTCACTCTTTCAAATTTTCAAACGATTTCCTCTTTTTTTCTCTTTTTTCCCTTTTTCGTTTCTTTCCTTTTGCTTGAATACAGAGAAAAACTTCATTTTTACTTTCAGTTTATATTAAAATATTTTTCTTTAATTTTTTTACCATATTTTTTATTTTGGGGTAAATTTTTTCAAATTCTATTTTACTTCCATCATTTTATTTTAGTCTACGTCAGTGTATTCACTTTTTCAAATTTTCAAACAATTTCCTTCTGTTTCTTTCTCTTTTCTCTTTTTCCTTTCTTTTTCTTGAATACAGAAAGGGAAAATTCATTTTTATTTTTAATTTTTATTAAAAACATTTTTCCTTAACTTTTTTCTACTATATTCTTTACTTTTGTGTAATTTTTTTCAAATTTTATTTTACTCCCATCGTTTCATTTTAGTCTACTTCAGTGTATTCATTTTTTAAATTCTCAAACGATTTCTTCCCGCCCCCTTTTTTTTCTCTAATCTGTCAAACCACTTTCAACACCTAGACCAAAACACACCTAGGATCTAGCATCATTTATTCAATTTTGTTTGTGTGTGCGTGTTTTTAATTTTTTAATTTTAATACTTTTTTAATTTTAATCTTTCTACCTCATTAATTCCTTTTCTCCCTTCAAAATGACAAAACGAAGGAGTTCACCCCAAAAGAAAGAGCATGAAGAAACGACAGCCAGGGATTTAACCAACACAGATACAAGCAAGATGTCTGAAACAGAATTTAGAATCACGATAATAAGAATACTAGCTGGAGTCGAAAACAGATTAGAATACCTTTCTGCAGAGATAAAACAAGTAAAAAAATAGTCAGAATGAAATTAAAAAAATGCTATAACTGAACTGCAATCATGGATCCAGGGCGACAAGGATGGATGAGGCAGAACAGAGAGTCAGCGATATACAGGACAAACTTATAGAGAATAACGAAGCAGAAAAACAGAGGGAGATTCAGGCAAAAGAGAAGAATTTAAGAATTAGAGAAATCAGTGACTCATTAAAAAGGAACAACATCAGAATCACAGGGGTCCCAGAAGAGGAAGAGAGAGAAATAGGGGTAGAAGGGTGATGCGAGCAAATCATAGTGGAAAACTTTCCTAACCTGGGGAAAGACACAGACATCAAAATCCAGGAAGCACAGAGGACGACCCCCATTAGTTTCAACAAAAACTGACCACCAACAAGGCATGTCATAGTCAAATTCACAAAATACTCAGGCAAGGAGAGAATTATGAAAGCAGCAAGGGGAAAAAGTCCCTAACCTACAAGGGAAGACAGATCAGGTTTGCAGCAGACCATCCACAGAAACTTGGCAGGCCAGGAAGGAGAGGCAGGATATATTCCACGTACTGAATCAGAAAAATATGCAGCCAAGAATTCCTTATCCATCAAGGCTGTCATTCAAAATAGAAGGAGAGATAAAAAGTTTCCCAGACAAACAAAAATTAAAGGAGTTTGTGACTACTAAACCAGCCCTGCAAGGAGTTTTAAGGGGGACTCTCTGAAGGGAGAAAAGATGAAATATATATATATATATATATATATATAATGTATAATATATATAAATATATAAATATACTTATATATATAATGTATAATATATATACAAATTTAATATATATATATATATACATATATATATATATATTCTAAACGTCAATGGACTAAATGCTCCAGTCAAAAGACATAGGGTAACAGAATGGATAAGAAAACAAGATCCATCTATATGCTGTTTACAAGAGACCCACCTTAGACCTAAAGACACCTTCAGATTGAAAATAAGGGGATGGGGAACCATCTATCATGCTAATGGTCAACAAAAGAAAACCAGAGTAGTCATACTTATATCAGACAATCTAGACTTTAAAAGAAAGACTGTATCTCTCTTCAGCAAGTGGTGCTGGGAAAACTGGACAGCGACATGCAGAAGAATGAACCTGGACCACTTTCTTACACCATACACAAAAATAAACTCAAAGTGGATGAAAGACCTCAATGTAAGACAGGAAGCCATCAAAATCCTCGAGGAGAAAGCAGGCAAAAACCTCTTTGATCTTGCCCACGGCAATTTCTTACTCAACACGTCCCTGGAGGCAAGGGAAACAAAAGCAAAAATGAACTACTGGGACCTCATCAAAATAAAAAGCTTCTGCATGCACAGAGAAGGAAACAATCAGCAAAACTAAAGGCAACCGACAGAATGGGAGAAGATATTTGCAAATGACATATCAGGTAAAGGGTTAGTATCCAAAATCTACAAAGAACTTATCAAACTCAACACCCAGAAAACAAAGAATCCAGTGAAGAAATGGGCAAAAGACACGAATAGACACTTCTCCAAAGAAGACATCCAGATGGCCAACCGACACATGAAACAATGCTCAACATCACTCATCATCAGGGAAATACAAATCAAAACCACAATGAGACACCACCTTACACCTGTCAGAATGGCTAACATTAACAACTCAGGCAAGAACAGATGTTGGCAAGGATGGGGAGAAAGAGGATCTCTTTTGCATTGTTGGTGGGAATGCAAGCTGGTGCAGCCACTCTGGAAAACAGTATGGAGCTTCCTCAAAAAACTAAAAATAGAACTACCCTACGACCCAGCAATTGCACTACTAGGCATTTATCCACGGGATACAGGTGTGCTGTTTCGAAGGGACACATGCACCCCCATGTTTATAGCAGCACTATCAATAATAGCCAAGGTATGGAAAGAGCCCAAATGTCCATCGATGGATGAATGGATAAAGAAAATGTGGTATTATATATATAATTGAGTATTACTCAGCAATCAAAAAGAATGAAATCTTGCCATTTGCAACTATGTGGATGGAACTGAAGGGTATTATGCTAAGTGAAATTAGTCAGTCAGAGAAAGACAAAATCATATGACTTCACTCATATGAGGACTTTAAGAGACAAAACAGATGAACGTCAGGGAGGGGAAACAAAAATAATATAAAAACAGGGACGGGGACAAAACAGAAGAGACTCATAAATATGGAGAACAAACTGAGGGTTATGGGAGGGGTTGTGGGAGGGGGGCATGGGCTAAATGGGTAAGGAGCGCTAAAGAATCTACTCCTGAAATCATTGTTGCACTCTATGCTAACTAATTTGGATGTAAATTAAAAAAAAAATAAAATTAAAAAAAGATGACTTAAAGTAATGGTTAAATTTGCCTATCTCAAAGTTTTCATGGGTAATTGTTAAGATAGCTTTCAAAGTCTTTGGTAACCTGAAACTTTAAAGTTTTCTTTAACGTTTGCATGACAAATGAGATTAAATTCATTGGACATCTAGGTTTTTTCCAAAAATGATGGAGTGCTAAAGCAATGATTACTAAACATAAGAGTTATCTGCTTTTGAAACAGAGGTTTTTGTTTTTGTTTTTTTCTCTTTTGTCTGTCGGGAAAACTAAAGCTTTAGGTTCTTCTTTATCAGGTCTTTGATTACTTAAAGTTAAAACTTCTCAATGTCAAAGGAGCTAGGTTTTGCTAACAACTATATAATGCTACATATTTGCTTTAGGATCTCTTATTGCCACCTTGGTTGAGCAAATAATTTAAAGTTTTAAGATTTGTAATGATCTGTAATCCTATTTAGGATGTGCTTCATAACTTTCTAAGTTTTTAACAAACTTTCCCAAGACTTAAATTGTAAATGAAGTCTTTTTGACCAATTAGGACTTTTTATTTGGTATGCTAAGTTACTTGGAAAAACACTGTCAAATAATGGTAAACCTTAGGTTGTATTGCATGGGTAAATATTATAACTGCTCAAATATATACACAATTCCTAAAGTTTTAATGTTTTGGTATAAGGTCCTCACTTGATATTCTGATTATTCAAGTGTTATGTGTCACATAAATAACTGAGTTCCCTGGCTAATTGCATCATGATGAACTCTCATCAGATCTTTAACAATGTCCATTTCTGAGATTTTGTCATTTATAATTGTCCTTATTCTCTCACAAAACATATTTCATCTTCAAGGAGATTCATAAAAAGGACTTTTAGGGCAAATACAGATATTTGTCCTAAAGACGAATCGTAAGATTAGTACTTTAATATTAATACTAAGATGGGTAAAGATTTCCAGAACTAAAAAGCTATATTCGAACTGAACAAGAATTAGGAACATAGGACTAAATAAACTGAGGAAGATTAGAGTTTTTGTGACTCTTGTTCGAAATACTGCTGGTTCTCTAATGTTTGCTCTTCCAGATTAAGGAAACTTTCTCTTAAGATATCTATAATATACAGAGATGTCATAAAGCATTCATTTGTAAACTGAAGCGTTTAACTTTTCTCTCTACCTAAGCCGTTTGAAATTCAAACACCCTCAGTGAGTATTCTTTCTTTCATGGCAATTAAAATCGTTTGCATTAGTTCAATAAGAATCTTCTCCTTGTAACAGGACACCATTGGAAATGTGATAGGGTCCCCTCCCTCAGGGAAGGAAAAAAACCAGACAAACGGCAAGGCAACCTGGTTAAATGTAGGTGACAACATCCCTCATGACCTTGTAACGCGAGACCACTTAATTAGACTGCAATGTTTATGTGTTACCACATATGGGAGACCAAGAAGTAGGAAGTGTATTAAAAAAACTATGCCATGTGGCATTCAGGGCTCAGTTCTTCGGGTATGAACCCAACTGAGCAGTGCCGGCAGGAATGAAGTTGCTTCCTGGAAAGAAAAGCCTTGGTGTCATGACTCTCTGTGTGAGAATCCTGCTACATTGCTTGGGGGCTCACGTCTGGGATTCGGAGATGGTGTATTTCCACCTCCTTTGCCACCAGGGATATGAACCTCGGAGTACCGGAGCACCTGGAGAGGCGACCTTGCCTAGCTCCAGCGGACTGCTTAATCTACAGGAGACTAGCCCTCCCAGCGTGTTGGGGTGAGGACCCCGTGTGCACCAGTGGAACCAGCCCCAGGAACCAGCTCAGAGAGCACCGCCCATCCTACGGGTAAGAACCTGGGTTTGTTTTGGCAGACCTGCCTCTAAGAGGCAGAAGGGGATCTGGATCTCCTCCCAGAGTTGCCCTAGTAGTTCCACAAGGGAGGAGGAGCAAAGCCGCAACTCCAGAGTGCTGAATGTAGGGAAATGGGTTGGAGTCCCTGTATGTCTGTGTGTGGGGACTTGTCTCTCATTCATTTCCTGGGTCAATGGCTATGACAATTAGAGCCAACTGTCTCTAGTTACTCTACCTCAGAATGTGAACATTAAGGAATATTCCCAAGCAGCTGCCAAAACTCCCTTTGGGAGGAATTCCGTCTTCTCTGAACTGACATTGACTGACCAATTCCACTGGTGGAAAACAAAACAAAACAAAACAAAAGAAACCTGGAGTCTGCTCCTCTGTCTGAGCTGACAAGATTTAAAACTGGAAATTCTCTTTCTCTGCCTTCTGCTGGCACCTTGTCTCTTCTGCCTTCCCTTCCCCTGCCCCCAGCCCGCGCCCCCTCCCCCGCCCCTCCTATTTCTGCACCACCTGGCTCCTCAATGCCTCAGGCACCATCAGGTCCTCCTCCCACCCTAGATGTCAAGCAGTGAAGACCACTGATTTCAGATTTCCCCACCAACATTCCAGGTAAAACTTAACCATGGGGAACAAATTGTCTTAAGTGGACCCGAGTAAAACCTATTCAGTGTTTAAACTAATTTAAATTTGTTGGTTTGAGATAGACAATGTTTATCAAATTAAATGAAAACAAAAACTTATTCTACCTAGATTTGCTAAAGGTCAAATAAGCTCGTATTATCTCTGTTCCAATTTGTTAGCAAAGGGATGACTTAAAGTAATGGTTAACTTTGTCTCATAGTTTTCATGGGTAATTGTTAAGATAGCTTTCAAAGTCTTTGGTAACCTATAATGTCAAAGTTTTTGCTTGCATGATAATTTGGGATTAAATTCATTGGATATCTAATGAGATAAGAGGCTAAAGCACTAATTACTAGATGTAGGTTTGTGCTTTTGACTTGTTGCAGAAAAACTAAAGATATTTGGATCTGTTGGAATATATGCTTTGTGCTTAATTGATTCATAAATTTGCCATCTAAGAAATTCTGATGTAATAATTCACAATTGGTTACTACTTAGTTTTCACTGGAGACTAAGGTTTCTAAGAGTTAAAATTCTGCTAAATGTAGTTAAGACTAATGAAAATAAGGAAAGCAACTCTGCATGAGAAAAAGTAGATATATAAAAAAATACATAGGGAATGCAAACAGATTTTTTGTTAAAGGTAAAAAAAAGTTAATTTTGTCCTAAATGAGACTGGTTGTTTGAAAAAAACGGAGGTGGGAGGGTGGGGAGAGGGGCTTAGGTCAAATCTAAAAGCAAAGGAAAGTTGTAAAAGGTTTGTGAAGGAAAATCTTTAGAAAGAAATTTTGTATATGGTCAGGAGGTCTAAGGTTAAACCTTTAAATTACGCTAAATTAGCCACTATCTTAAAGACACAAAATAAAACCTTGGTGGCCTTCCTGGAAAGGTTAAGCGAGGCTCACATTAAATATATGGCTATATCCCCTAACACCCCTGAGGCTGAGACGATTTTAAAAGATAAATTTGTCACTTGATTGGCCCCAGATATTTGGAGAAAACTGCAAAAAATGGCTGTTGGCCCAGAAGGGACCCTAGAGGAGCTCTTACAAGCCGCCGATTGGGTATATTACAATCAAATGAAGAGAATAATAATAAAAAAAAAAACAGAAAAGGAGGCTTAAAAAAGTCTGAGGCCTTAGTTGTGGCCATGTGTACTATGTGAGACCGAACTTCCTAAGGTCCTGGCACCAAGTGCCATTAAAAAAATTTTTTTTAATGTTTTATTTATTTTTAAGACAGAGAGAGGCAGAGCATGAGTGGGGATGGGGCAGAGAGAGAGGGAGCCACAGAATCTGAAGCGGGCTCCAGGCCCCGAGCTGTCAGCACAGAGCCCGATGCGGGGCTCAAACTCATGAACCATGAGATCATGACCTGAGCCAAAGTCAGACGCTCAACCGACTGAGCCACCCAGGCACCCCTGATTTGCTTCTTGACACCAGAGCTACCTTTTCTGTCCTCCTTTCCATTCCAGGACAACTATACAAACGCAGCATGACTATTAGAGCCATCTCCAGAAAATTTATAGCTAAATTTTTCTCTCAGTCCCTGGGATACATATGGGAAAAACTAATTTTTTTCTCATTCTTTCCTGATAATGCCAGAGAGCCTTACTCCCTTGCTAGGAAAGGACACTATAACTGAATTAGAGACTATAGTACTACTAACTCCAGAACAAATAAGCAATTGTGTAGGTTTTTGGGAATTACTGGATATTGTAGGCTGTGGATACCAGGGTTCAGGAAAATAATTTGCCTGCTATATCAATTATTAAAGGAGACTCAATTCCACCTACTCTCCCAAGAAAATAAACTAGGGCCTGACTTCTAGACACTGTCTCCAGCCCTTGGAATGGTTACAAACAGAGCAGGGCAATTACTATTACCAAGCTCACAGAGGTATAAGATCATTAAAACATAGCATAAGGCCTTTCTTTAAAAAAATTTTTTAACCTTTATTGATTTTTGAGACAGAGAGAGAGAGCATGAACGGGGGAGGTTCAGAGAGGGATGGAGACACAGAATCTGAAACAGGTTCCAGGCTCTGAGCTGTCAGCACAGAGCCCGATGTGGGGCTCAAACTCACTGACTGTGAGATCATGACCTGAGCCGAAGTCGGACGCTCAACTGACTGAGCCACCCAGGAGCCCCAGCATAAGGCCTTTCATTTAGGGAGGGACAAAACTTATGAAATGGCCCAACGGATGTTTACTAAAAAATAAAATTTTGTCAAGGACAGTTCAGCAAGTGGTATCAGCCTATGATGTATGTCTTAGAAACAATCCTCTAAACCACAAATTTGTTCTCCCAGGCAATCAAGGAACTGGAGGCTATCTAGGAAAGACTGACAATTAGGTTTCACTCATATGCCAAGGTCAAAGGAATTCCAACATCTGTTGGTATGTGTTGATACTTTCACTAATTGAGTAAAGGCCTTCCCCTACAAAACAGAAAAGACACAAAAAGCAATAAATGTTCTTCTTTATAAAATAATACCAGGGTTTGGCGTACCTACAAATTTGGAAATTAATAGTGGTAAATGGCTGGGGCGCCTGGGTGACTTAGTCGGTTAAGGGTCTGACTTTGGCTGAGGTCATGATCTCACAGCTCGTGAGTTTGAGCCCCATGTTGGGCTTTGTGCTGACAGCTCAGAGCCTGGAACCCACTTCGGATTCTTTGTCTCCCTCTCTCTCTCTGCCCCTCCCCCATTAATTCTCTCTCTCTCTCTCTCTCTCTCTCTCTCTCCTTCAAAATAAATAAACATTAAAAAAAATCTTTTTTATTTATTTTTATTTTTTAATTTTTTAATTTATTCTTGAGAGACAGACAGAGACAGAGCATGAGCAAGGAAGGGGCACAGTGAGAGAGGGACACAGAATCTGAAGCAGACTCCAGGCTCTGAGCTGTCAGCACAGAGCCCAACGTGGGGCTCGAACTCACGAGCTGTGAGATCATGACCTGAGTCAAAGTCGGACACTCAACCGACTGAGCCACCCAGGCACCCCAAATCTTTTTTTAAATAATGGTACATGGCTGCCTTGACTCTTTCTCTAGTAGAACTCCTGACTCTTGGAAAAGTTTTACACCTCAGAATAAAGCAAACTGCTTATACTCAGCAAAACTCTAAATAACACCTCACAAGCATTACATGCTTAAAAAAATTTTTTTTTAATTAAGTTAGGGCCAACCTCTTAAAAAATAGAGCCACCATTAATTACTTACTGCTCCTGCTCCTCTGTCACCTGGGTTACGAGAGATTCCCTGATATATGTTGTAAACAACGTCAGAGTCTCTCCTAGATTGTTTGACAGGTTTGGAAATTGGGGACATTATCTTAAGATGCCATCTTGTTGGTCAGTATAATCCTTACTTTGTGCTTTTTCTGTTTGTGTCCGCTAATCTTTATGCCACCTCATGCCTGCCAGCCTTCCTGTAAAACTATACTGTGGGCCACTTAACAGACCCTTGGGTAGACTCTAACTGCCGTACCCCTACACCGTCCCTTATCAGCCTGAAGAAGCCAGTACAGTCATCGTCCCTATTCCCTAATGGCAGTTAGGGGCCCTATTCCAGAGGAAGAAATAAATAGGGAAAGGGTTAACATTAGGCAGGGAGAGATAAGGGACCTTCAGGGAGGCAGACTGCAGCTGCAAGTGGGTGGCTAAAGAAGCAGATGGGGTTCTCCCCTTATAAAATCCTTTATGGGCACCCTCCCCATTATCAAGGGCATAAGGGGGCATCTAAATGAGATAAGCAATCTAACCCTAAGGCAACAGATGCAGACCCCTGGCTCTACCCTAACCATCTTACACCACTGGGCTAGGGAGCGATTACCTGTGAGTCTGACCACAGACGCACACCCCTTTACATCAGGAGATGCTATATGGGTAAAGGAATGGAATGTCCAATCCCTAAAACCCCTCTGGAAGTGCCTGTTCACTGTCGTCCACCCCTACTCCAGTAAAGGTAACCGAGGTAGGTCCCTGGATTCACTGCAGCAGAGTGAAGCTGGCATCTCGAAACTGGGAGTGCATCCCTGATCCATCAACGCTGTGCAAACTGACCACACAGGAGAAGCAATCTGCAGCTCCAGAGGCTCCAGGAGACTGCAGCCCTGCTTCAGTCACTCCAGAAGCTGACTAATCTACGCAGGGCAGAAGCTTGAGGAATCGACAGTCCAATAAAACAAGACTACCCTTATTTTCTATATCTGTTTCCTTACTGTGATGTACTGTCACAGCTTATTTCTCACTGTCATTGTGATTCTTGCTCTACTCTTTGTCATAGGATTGGCCGAGGACACCCTGGCCACCTGGGAATGTGATGAGAGGTTTCTGTTAGCACTCACCTTCCTTTTGTGGATAAGATGCTTCATTGGTACCAACATGGGAAAACAATGGCCATGAGAGACTAGAAAGTTAGATCCCCACAAACCTTATAGTAAAACAAAATTCCCCAGTCCTATTACTGGGGTTTGGCTCCTCAAAAGTTCAATTATTGGAAAAACTGCCTTGCCTGGCGGGGAAAAAGTTCACTGTTGTCTCTGTTAAAAACTTAACATGCCTAGGCCAAAGATTTTATAACTCAACTGCCCAGAAAACCCAATGGTGGGGGACCCGAGACCACCTTGAGTCAGATTCCCACCCCTTGTCTAACTTCTCTCACCTCCAAGAGGCCTGAGACAATGTCAACGCAGCCGTCAAATGGCGGGCCCCAGATGGACTATAGTAGATACGTGAAGTGACAGCCTATATAGTACTTCCCTCAGTCTGGTAGTCTGGTCAGGGTCATGTATGCTGGGAAGTATTCGTCCATGTTTCTTTCTGCTCCCACTTGCCAGAGGAAAACATTTGGGAGTCCTCGTGTATGGACACAAGGAGACTCAAAGGAAATGGCATGCCTTACAAATTGTCAATTAAAAAGACAATAAATGGCCTCCCCAGCATAGAGCCCAATATTATGGCCCTGCCAGTTGGGCAGAGGATAGGTCCTGGGACTACCACACTCCCACTTACATGCTAAACCACATAATCAGACTACAAACAGTTATAAAAATTATAACCAATAAAACTGCCAGAGCTTTTCACTTACTAGCCAAGCAGCAAACCAAAATGAGCAATGCTATCTATCAAAATCACTTGGCCTTAGATTACCTGCTTGCTTCTGAGGGAAAAGTTTGTAAACAGTTTAAGCTGAGCAACTGCTGCCTACAGATAAATAATGAGAAAAAAGTCATAGAGGAGATCACAAATCAAATGAAAAGGATTACTCATGTCCCCATCCAGACCTGGAACGGTTAAAACCCTGGGAAGTTATTTGGAGGATGGTTTTCAATTTTTGGGGGATTCAAAACTCTCATAAAAATTATCCTCCTAATTCTGGGAGGTTGCTTAATCCTACCTTGCTTAGGGCTCCCCTGGTTGTACTGTCTGTCTTCAGTCTCATTGAGGCCATGATTTAAAAAAAAAAAAAAAGACGGCCGCTCATGTAATGGTATTATGGAAATATAAACCTCTAAACCAAGATGATGCTCCTTGACCCAAAATAGAGGGATCCAGGCATCAAAGCGGGGAATGTGGTAGAGTCCCCTCCCTAAGGAAAGAAGAAAAAAAAACCCTCAAGGCAACCTGGTTATACAGGCATGTGACAACATCCCTCACGACCTTGTAACATGAGACCATTTAATCAGACTGCATGTTTGTGTGTTACCATATGTGGGAGACAAAGTAGAAAATATATAGGGGCGCCTGGGTGGCTCAGTCGGTTCGGTGTCCGACTTCAGCTCATGATCACACAGTTCGTGGGTTCGAGCCCCACGTCGGGCTCTATGCTGACAGCTCTGAGCCTGGAGCCTGCTTCGGATTCTGCATCTCCTTCTCTCTCTGTTCCTCCCCTGCTCACGTTCTCTCTCTCTCTCTCTCTCTCTCTCTCTCAAAAATAAAGACAGATTAAAAAAAATTTTTTTAAAGAAAATATATAAAAAACTACGCCACGTGTGGTTCAGGGCTCAGCTCTTCGGGTATGAACCCAACTGAGTGGTGCCGGCATGAGCGAAGTTGCTTCCTGGAGAAAAGCCTCGGTGTCACAACTCTCTGTGCAAGAATCCTGCTACAGGGGCTCCTGGGTGGTTGGTCGGTTAAGCGTCTGACTTCGGCTCAGGTCATGATCTCATGGTTCCTGAGTTCGAGCCCCGCGTCAGGCTCTGTGCTGACAGCTCAGAGCCTGGAGCCTGCTTCGGATTCTGTGTCTCCCTCTCTCTCTGCTCCTCCCCTGTTCATGCTCTGTCTCTCTCTGTCTCAAAAATAAATAAACGTTAAAAAAAAAAAGAATCCTGCTACAGAAATGCTGGTTGTTTTGCCAAGGCTTTGACTGGAATGTCCTATTTGAGAGTGACATGCATAGACTCAGATATGACCAGACAGCTCTAAGGAACCAAGGTTGACTTTACGAAACATGGAGCCATAAAGCCCCTTGGAAATGTTGGCCTGATGCCTTGCTTGCAGAGTTCCCAGCAGCCTTACCAGGTGAGTAAAGAATGTCACTTCCTGTCAGATGCAGGAAACTCAGGATATCTTGGGGACCTCATGAAGAGGAATTTGCCCATTCTACAGGTATTGCAGGCATGTCTGATGGAAGTACTTGGCTTGGCTTCTGGCCTGGAGAGGCTACTGAAAGTTCAATCTAGATTCCTTAAAAAAAGTTCCAGCAAACCAAAATTTTAAAGATATGATCAATCACTATTCTTGCTGAACTTATGTAAATAATTAGGCCAAGTTTGTTAAAACTGGACTTGTTCTACAAATGCATTATTCTTCATTTGGCTGTCTCTGGAAATGAAGGTTTTTAGAGAGAAAAACTATGTTTCAATGACACATCTTTATGAATGTTAAATTCTAGTTCTGATTATCTTTAAATGTTTGTTGTTTGCCTAAACTAGACAACTTGAGGTAAACTTCAGAAAAATTGTTACAATAGCACAGGTATGGACAATCTTCTTGCTTGTTATTCTCTGGGAATAATAACCCCGTGGGTGTATTATTTAAACAACTGGAGAATGGGATGGATTCGCCCAACAATTGTATGCAAAGACCTTCTCACTGTAGACCTATCAATAGATAAAGACTATAGTGCTTTAGTATTCACCTGAAGCTGTGTTAATTCATAAATCTCTAAATATGCAAGCCATGTCCTCCCTAAACCTGATCTGACAATGACTAGAAACCCACCACATATAAACCCAAAAGACCTGGTTTATTCAAAGGATGGAAAGTCTAACACAGCAGGGGATTTAATTCCAAAATAAAAGGGCTCCTACCGGGTCGTATTATGTACTCCCACTGCAGTAAAGTTAGAGGGGAATTCTTCATGGGCTCCTGTATCTAAATAAAACCTGTACTCCCTTTACAGAAAATCCGTGAGCAAACTAATATGCCTTCTTATTCCTGTGAACCTGTGGAAGGCCTCAAACTTCTTTTATGTTGGTTGCAACTTTCTTTTTCATTCTCTTTTCCCAGTTTCTTCTTACAATGGGCCTTCTTACAATGGGCCATTCAAATGGACAATTCCTTCTTACAATGGGCCATTCAAAGGGACCACCACAGACATTGGAGTTACAAACCAGGAAGACCAATCTGACTCCTGCTGCCTGTTCCCACTCTCATCTGAGGATGCTTCAAGCCTGACATCTAAAAATCTCACTGGCAGCACTGGTAGACACTAGGTTTGTAATTTGTTCTAACCATTAACCTCTATTTTTCTTGATTCCATAAAAGTACATCTTATTAATTACCTGATTGCTTACTGAACAAAACAGAGTCTATGTGATGGCTATACACCACCTGTTACACAGTTAAGGCCTTAAATGACTCTAAAAATAACATTATATTGTTAAATACTAAAATAACTCAAATGCATAAAACAGTCCTACAAAATAGACTGGCATTAGATGTTTTAACTGCTGCACAGGGTGGAACTTAAGCTCTCATAAAAACAAACTGCTGTGTATCCATTCCAGATTACCACAAAAATATTTCTGGATTTCTAACTGACATGAATACTCAAATTGGTGCTTTAAACAATCTCTCTCTTTCCTTTAATGATTCGTTAAACTCCCGGACTGGAGGATTTTTGTCAGCTACCAAAGGACTTCCATTTGGGCTAATCTTTCTAGTTATTCTAATTATGTTTTGCTGTTTTCTCCCATGTCTCTCTGCCTGGTACCAAACCTCCATGACTGCAATAACTTCAAGCCAACAGATGATCCTTTCTACTCAAGGAGGTTCATACATGTTGCCCAATTGGATTCAGCTGCCTCTGTCTTTTGTAACTCCCCTATATGTTCCCTGACTGACCAATATTGACCGATATACGTAGGGACAACTCTATGTCCCTAACTCAGCAGGAAGATGCTACAGAAGATGAGACCTTCCACCTTCAGCAACCTTAAAGATTTAATGGTCAAAATTGTTCAGGGAGGATATGATGAGGGAGCATAAGGCAGGCTGAGGGCAAAATACAGGCTGGCACCACCAACCACCCCCCCCACCCCCAGGTAGAATATGTGTGATATCCCTCGGACACTCCTGGCCTTGGCTACCCAAGAACAAAGGAGAGGGGTTTAAGTGCTTGCCATGGTAATGTGGGAAAGTAAGGCAAATGAAAAATTACATTCCCTTACTGCCTACGGCCCATTGACCGTCCTTGAAACAGGACTGAGTGACCTCCCTCTAGGAGCTCCACTGCCTCAAGGATGACACTTTGCTAGGGGCAAAAGAGAACCTTAGCTTAACATTATCCCAACTTCAAGGATCCTGTAAATCAACTTCCTTCCATCTCAACTGCCCCAAGGTGTATGCTGGCAATCATACTCCCAGCTTATGGCCCCTGATATACATCTGAAGGGTCTCATGACTGAGGTTTTATGAAACAGTCATAAATGGCATTTCCCTAGCAACAGCTACCCCTCAAGGTCCTGGAAACCTTGCTTCCAAAATTCCTTAGACTTTATCCCTGACCCCCTCCCAACCTGAAGGTATGTAATGAGCTATGCATCAGGACCCCAGTGCAGCTCTTCCTGCCCATGGGTCCTGTCCCCATGCTTTACTAAAATCACCTTTTTGCACCAAAGATGGCTTCAAGAATTCTTTCTTGGCCGTTGGCTCCAGATCCCATGAACCCCCCCATCACGCCAAAATTTCATCATATATTTTGCCCTCAGCCTGCCTTATGCTCCCTCATCACAAGGAAAAAAAAACTCTTCTCTGTAATTGACAAATCTTGTTCCTGTGGTTATTTTTTTTAAACATTTTTGTTTATTTTTGAGAGCAAGAGAGACAGAGTATGAGCGGGGGAGGGGCAGAGAGAGAGAGAGAGGGAGACACAGAATCAGAAGCAGGCTCCAGGCTCTGAGCTGTCAGCACAGAGCCCAATGTGGTGCTCGAAGCCATGAACCGTGAGATCATGCATGACTTGAGCCGAAGTCGGATGCCCAACTGACTAAGCCGCCCAGGCACCCCTTCTGTGGCTACTTTTAAGATTTTCTATTTATCACTGGTTTTGAACAATTTGATTATAATGTGCCTTGGTGTAATTTCCTTTTTTATTACTTGTGCTTAGGGCTTTTAGGGCTTTTTTAACCTTCTTGGATATGTGACATTATAATATACTCAAATTTGGAAAAACATTTGGACACTGTTCCTTCAAACATTTTATCTGTCCCCTCCTCTTGCTCCACCCTCTTAGAACTCCACTTACACATTTATAAGGCAGCATAAAATTGTCCCATAAGAGACTCACTGATGCTCTCTTAATGGTTTAAATTACTATCTTTTCTCTCTGCGTTTCATTTGGGATAAGTTCTATTGCTAGGGCCTGTAGTTCAGTAATTATTTACTGCAATTCCCAATCTGCTATTAATCCCATCCAATGTATTTTTATATCTTTCACATTGTAGTTTCATCTCTAGTTCAATTTACGTTTTCTAAAATATTTTCCATGTCCTTGCATAACTTTTTGAACATTTGAAATACCTTTATGTATAACTATGTCATGTCCTTGTGTGCTATTTCTAACATTTGTGTCAGTTCTGGATCAATTTCAATGGATTCATTTAATTCTTATTACAGGTCATATATAGTCCTCCTTATTTACATGCCTGCTGAATTTTGATTGGACATCTGACTGCAAGTTTTACCTTGTTTAATGTGGGATGGGATATTTTGTATGTCTATAAATATTCAATAACCTTTTCAGTACACATTAAATAACTTGGAAACAACTTGACCACTTAGGATGTCCCATTTATGATTTGCTTGGTGAGCTGGAGCAACACTAAGTCTAGAGCTACTTACTCCCCATTACTGACAAAAGACTCTTTTGAGTATTAACCAAGGACCCATGAATCCCTAGGTTTTTCAGTGTGACTGATTTCAACGGGCACTATTACCACCCAAGTCTAAGTGATGAGGGAGCATAAGGCAGGCTGAGGGCAAAATACAAACCAGCCCCCTCCCCAGATGGTGTGTGTGTGATATTGCTCAGGCACTTCTGGCTGCCCAAGGACAAAGGAAAGGAAAGAAAACAAATGGCCAACTGACAGAGATCACAGTCATACAGGACATGAGTCTCCATCAGTTTACAATATCTTAGTAAATTACAAGAAAAAGGCATTCTTATCAATAGCGTAACCTCCAGAAATCTATAGACTCAGTTTTCTGGAAACCCGATATCACCCCTCCATAGTGATGTGGGGAACAAAGGCAAGAAGGAAATGGCAGGTAAAATTAAATTTCTTTATAACCTGCAGCCCATTGACAAATACTTGAGGCAAATACAGAGTATAACAGAGTGTGAGCATGAGCTGGGGAGGGGCAGAGAGAGAGAGAGAGAGAGAGAGAGAGAGAGAGACAGAGACAGAATCCGAAGCAGGCTCCAGGCTCCAAGCTGTCAGCACAGAGCCCGACGCGGGGCTCAAACTCACGAACTGTGAGATCATGACCTGGGCCGAAGTCAGCCGCTTACCCGACTGAGCCACCCAGGCACCCCTGGTTAGAAGGCATTTTAAAATTAAAATGTATGGATCTTACAGAGTTTACATTTAAATGTCGATGCATATCCCTAGCCTGCCTCCCAATCTTACCAGGAGTGTATGAAGGTAATTGTTATCTCTCACCTTCTCCAACGTTATTTATTTACGTACTTACCTATGCTTAGTATTATGTTCCAAGGGATGGGATTAAAAGAAAAATAAAGCAAGTCTCAAAGTTCACTAAAAAAAAAACTTGTTCTATGGATAATAACGTCCCCCTTGTTAAAGAAAGGAACTGTAACTGAAGCTTTCCTGTACTTCAGACTTTAGGGAGGGAGTATGTCTTGAATCAAATGTGCCTTTGTTGTGGATTCCACCACCACTCAGTAAAATGTTTGGATTTATTGTACCTGTTTCCCCGGGAAAGACCTCGCGACACAGATGGGTCTGCACTGATTCTGACTTTGAAGAAAGGCACATCTGAAGTAAAACCCCAGCTCCACCACTTACTAACTGTGTCTGTGACCTCAGGCAAGCTGCTGCAGCTCTGGGTGCCTCAGTTGCTGGTACATAATTGAGGGGGAGGAAGTGTGAGAAGCTGAGACAAATTTTGAGCCCTGGTCAGAGACTTGAGCATAGCACCTGGGATTCCATCCACCTGTGAGGATGAGGCCCTGAGACCCAATCCTTCTCCTCCTGCTTTGCCCAGTGGGGAACATGTGAGGATGCAAACAGCCTAGTCATGGTCTGAAAGATGTCATTAATGCCAGGCTTGGGAAAGTCACACATCAATGAGGAGGGTCAAGATGCCAGGATTCCTGACAATCTGGTTTAGTTTCACAGCACTCAGTGGTTGCAGTAGTCACATCATCCCGATTCACAAGAGCTGATACACAATCATCTAGGGATTTTGCAAACCAGTTGTTAGACAGTCAGCAGCTTGAAATCAGCAAAGACAGGAGTGTTTACACCACAGAAATTAGCCAACATATGCTATAGACCACTGCCATCCCCCCTCGCCACCACCAGAGCCCATTGAGCAGTGTGCTACCAGTGTGCTGGGGTGGATAGAGTTGGAGCCATTTCTATGCTTTGTTTTTGTTTGCCCATCCAAGACACGCACACTTTTCATTTTATCCTTAGGGGAGTTGTTTACATGAAGGTAAAATAATATGTCATAAAAGAATGGAGCTAGCACCCATAGTTTATTCTGTAGCCTGTTGTACCATCAGTGAAGTCTCCGACTGAGTGGAGATAACTTTTCAACTACTTTGGCTAAATACCAAGGGTGCAATTATAGTGTCTTACAGAATTCTTTCACTGTCCAAAAGATGCTCTGCACCCTGCCTATGCTTTCTTCTCTCTTCTAATTCATGAAACCCCTAATGTTTTGCTATTTCCATAGTTTCGCCTTTTCCAGAAGGTCACATAGTAGGAATCATACGGTATGCAGTCTTTTCAGATGGACTTTTTCACTTACTAAGATGCGTTTAAGGTTCCTCGTATCTTTTCATGGTTTGATAGCTCATTTATTTTAGCCCTGAATAATACTCCATTCTCTAGATGTACCACAGTTTATTTATACATTTATCTACAAAAAAAAAAACAACAACAACCCTACATTGGTTGCTTCCAAGTTTGAACAATTATAAATAAAACTACTATAAACAGTTGTGTGTAGGTTCTTGTGTAGACATAAATTTTCAACTAATTTGAGTAAATACTAAGGAGTGTGATTACTGGATTGTATGGTAAATGCATGTTTGGCATTGTGAGAAACTACTATTCTGTATTCCAAGTGGTTATGTGATTTTGCATTTCTACCAGCAATGATGGGAGCTCCAGGTGCTGCACATCCTCACAAGCATTTGATGCTCTCAGTGTGTAGTGATATCTCATTGTTGTTTAATTTGTATTTTCATAGTGACATATGATGCTGAGCATCTTTTCATATGTGTATTTCTCATCCACGTATCTTCTTTGGTGAGGTGCCTGTTCGTGCCTTTGCCTATTTTTTAAATGTTTATTTATTTTTGAGAGAGAGAGAGAGAGAGAGAGAGAGCGCACATGTACACACACGAGCAGAAAAGGGGCAGAGAGAGGGAGACAGAGGATCCCAAGTGGGTTCAGCGCTGACAGCAGAGAGCCTGATGTGGGGTGTGAACTCATGAACTGTGAGATCATGACCTCAGCCAAAGTTGGACACTTAACCGACTGAGCCACCCAGATGCCTTTGCCTATCTTTAAATCATATTGTTCATTTTCATATTTTGGGTTTTAAAAATTCTTTCTAAAGGTTGATTAACAATCTTTTATCAGATATGTCTCTGCAAATATTTTCTCCCAGTCTGAGGCTTGTCTTTCCAGCGTCTCAAAAAGAGCAGAGGTTTTTAATTTTAATAAAGTCCACTTTATCAATTATTTCTTTCATGGATCATGCCTTTACTTTGTATCAAAAAAAGTGGTATCCATTTCCAAAATCATTTAGATTTTCTCCTATGTTATCTTCTGTCAGTTTTATAGATTTGTATTTTACATTTAAGTCTACGATCTTTTTGAGTTAATTTTTGTGAAGGGCATAAGGTCTGTGTTTAAATTCATTTTTTTCCACATGGATGTCCAGATATTCCAGCACCACTCTTGTTGAAAAGACTATCTTGGTTCCATTGTATTGTTTTTGGTCTATTGCATAAATCTGTTGGCTATATTTATGAAGGTCTATTTCTAGGCTTTCTCTTTTGTTCCATTGATCTGTTGGTCTATTCTTTCACTAATATCATACTGCCTTGGTTATTTTAAGTTTCTACAAAGTCTTGAAGTAAGGTAGTGTCAATCAGCTTTGTTCTCCTCCTTCAATTTCGTGTTGGCTGTTCTGTGTCTTTTGCCTCTCCATATGAGCTTTATAAGCATTTTGTCAATATCCACAAAATAACCTGCTGGATTTTGATTACGATGGATTGAATCTATGGAGCAAAATGGGAAGAACTGATAGGTCAACAATATTAAGTCTCCTGTCCGTGGACATGAAATATCCCTCCATTGATTTAGTTCTTCTTTGATTTCTTTCATCAGAGCACAGTAATTTTCCTCATAAATATGTTGTATGCATTTTGTTAGACTTACACCTAATGTTTCGTTCTTTGGGGTGCTAATATAAATGATATTGGGGTTTTAATTCCAAATTCCACTTCCTCATCGCGGAACTATAAGAAAGCAATGGGATTTTTGATATACTAACCTTGTATCCTCAACCTTGGTATAATGGCTAATCAGCTCCACCAGTTCTTTTATTCTTTTAACTTTTTATGAAGACTGTATTATATCTACAAACACAGACAGTTTATTTCTTCCTTCTCACTCTGAGCACCTAGAATTTCCCTTCTTGTTAGCTAGGACTTCAAGTATGGTGTTGAAAATGAGTAGTGAGAGGGACATCCTTATCTTTTCCTAAACTTTTTGTTTTATGGCTATTGCATCTGGATGTATTACAAAATTGATATAAAATGTTATCTACTTGCAATATCTTAGATGCTAAAAGAACCATCCCTATCAGGGAAAGTTAAAATAAAAAGATAATAATGGGATACAACTCCTTTGCATTTTGACTCAGGTGAGCAGACTGGAATTTTAAGTCTGTGAATATTAAAAATAAAAACAATGTTCCTATAACTGATGATTTTTACTCAGATTGTTGCCTGTGGAAAAAAGGGAAACAACATAAAAGGGAGGCAATATACAGATGGAGATAAAATTTGGGGTTTAAAAGCAGTCTTCAGTTTTTAACAAACTCTTGTAAGATGAGATATCTTGTCCACATAGAGTCATGATTTGTCAGCCAGATGTGCATAGCTTTGAGTGGGTCAACTGGATTCTGTGAGTAACAACATAAATGGGGATCAGGATAGCCTTGCTTGTTACTTGGATTTGAAGTAAGGCTGTCTAGTCTTGAAGTTTTTTGCCTTGGTGCTGTTACCAAAGAAAAGCTTCTGGCTTCTTTGGAACCCTGAAGTCACAGATCCTCATTCCCTGACCTGACTGTATCCTGAAACCTGATGCACCTGTTGTGGGCTCTTTCAGCCTGAGCAAGAGCTGTGCTGCCCAAGAAAGCAGGCACAGGCTGAGTGAACATGACTGAGACTCTAGGACTGTTGCAGATTTAAGACACCCATCCGTGAGCCCAAAAGCTAGGGAAACATCACAGAACTTCCTGAACTGTCCAAGTCACCGCACAAGGAAAAGGGTTCGTTTTCTGATGGAAGCATCTAAAATCAAGCTTTATAAAAGCCCTATATTTCTGAGGCAGACGTTAGTTGCATTCCTAATTTTTTTTTTAATTTTTTTCAACGTTTATTTATTTTTGGGACAGAGAGAGACAGAGCATGAACGGGGGAGGGACAGAGAGAGAGGGAGACACAGAATCGGAAACAGGCTCCAGGCTCTGAGCCATCAGCCCAGAGCCTGACGCGGGGCTCGAACTCCCGGACCGCGAGATCGTGACCTGGCTGAAGTCGGACGCTTAACCGACTGCGCCACCCAGGCGCCCCGCATTCCTAATTTTTGATTCCTGCCAAAAGCTACAAGATGGGGGAGGACACATCACTGTGTGTGAGACCCTCCATCCACTCCTGACAGATTGGGATATCTCACTGCTATTGACTTGGGTTCCACTTCCCAGATTAACAGCAGTTTGCAACAATGGACTGATTGGCCTGGTCCTATTTCCCTCAACTTTTTCTTGCTGCACACTTCTTAGTAAGGAAGTTTGTTCATTCAATGCAGATGTCTCCAGCAATCGATTAATCTTCTATAGCTTATTCACTAAATAAATGCTAGAGACAAGGGGGCCATGAAGTTATGTATACTCACTGAAATTGGTATTCAAACTAGGATTCTATCTATATCAATTCCTGAACATAATGGGTCTTTCTGGTTGAGTTTTATAAAAAAGCATTTGTCCCTCTTTCATATAACCTTTTTCATTCAAATTGTCTGGAGGGAAGTAGGAGATAATTAAAGAGATGTAGAATATTGATTTCAGGATAAGCCACACTGATTTTCTAACAATAAAGAAAGTATAAAATATGGCAACTGGGGAGAAGCAAAGGCAGAAAGCAAGGATGTTAATGACCTCTGTTTTACAAAATGATTCTTGAAAACATCTCTTCCTGAAGAAATATTCCCAGTGCAGCCTTTCCGATCTGCTGTGAGCACTTTCAGTGTAAACAGACTGCAGAGGCTCCAGCCACACCTGCCAGAACTCTGACTGTGGGAGAACACGTGTGGTCCCAGCTCCTGGACTTGCACACAGAGCACCTCCACATGTCTTCCACCCTCAGAAAGTAGATGGTCTAGGATCATGGGCAGATAAAACTGCTTGGAACTGACTGTTTCCCACAGCTCCTCTGAAACCAAGGGCTCAAATGATTATTCTAACTGGGCTAGGAGTCCTAGAGGGGAGGGTCCCCTGGTGGAAGGCCACACGGAGGCCCCAGTGACCTGAACTGCATGATTCATGTATGTCCAGCTCTTGGCTCTCTAAAAATTTTAAACACTGCCTCAGGAATACCATCTGTGAACTGTGGAACTACATTTCCTGTGTGTGTGCCCTGACTTGCCCAAAACTGCCTCATCCTGGAAGGCTTTCAGGTGAGCTTCCACTTCCTGACCAGAGTATGCTTTGCTGAATAATGATGGACCAGCTATAAGAGGTTCATTCACAAAAAAAAAAAGTTTATTCAGAAACTTACAGAGACATGCACTTGCATTTCTAAAGTAGCCTTTTGTAATTAATGGGATTTGTTTAGCTAGCTGTAATGGTTAATTTTATGCGTCCATTTGGCTAGGCCATGCTCCACACATACGTATACGAACCCTATTCTGGATGTTGTCATGAAGCTACTTTTCAGATGAAATTAACTTTTTTAAATCTAAAATTGAAATTTCTCTTTCATTTTATTTTATTTTTGAGAGAGAGGGAGAGAGACACAGAGAGACAATGCGCAAGCAGGGAAGAGGGGCAGTGGGAGAGACAGAAAGGGAATCCCAAGCAGGTTCCATGCTCAGTGTGGAACACGCTGTGGGGCTTGATCTCACGACCTTGGGATCATGACCTGAGCCAAAATCAAGAGTTGAATGGTCAGTCGACTAAACCACCTAGATGCGCCTAAATTTCTCTTTTAAATTTAAATTTTAGGGAAGCATGGGTGTCTAGGTCAGTTAAGCGTCCAACTCTTGATTTCGGCTCAGGTCATGCATGATCTCACAGTTTGTGCAATCAAACTCCGAGTTGGACTCTGCGTTGATAGCCAGTGGCCTGTTTAAGATTCTCTTTTTCCCGCTCTCTCTGCCCCTGTCCCCACCTCTCTCTCAAAGTAAATAAATAAACACAAAAATAATAAAATATATTTAAATTTAAAAAATATATATTTGTGTGTGTCTGTATATATATATATGTATATGTGTATATATATATATATACAGACTGTGTATATATATATATACAGACTATATATATATATATACAGTCTGTGTATATATATATATATATATATTGCATATCACCTTGTCTAGAAATAGACAAATTATATATATATATATATATATATATATATATTCATATCAATATACACAGCGCATTGGTACTATTTCTCTGGAATATCCTAATATACAGGCTCAATTCTAGACTCTTAAAGGGCATAACTGAGATCAATCCTGCAGTGTAAGCTGGTCTCACCCTGTTGCATGGGTTCTAAGACAGAGAGACCGGTAGCATTTCTCTCCAACACTCTGCAGACTGTAGACCATTTGGCTCACCATGATGACACAGGGTTTGGTCATCTAACATTTTAGAGTTTACTTTAATTCCACAAATGTGGACTGGCCTCCAATGTGTGTCAGGTCCTCTACACTGCCTCGAGGACACCAGGATGAGCTGGGTGTTTCCAACCTTCCAGGAAGGAGTTAAGAGTCTGGTGAGGGAAATAAACATGAAAACAAAATTTCAGTGCAGTAAGGTAATGAGCATAGCTGGTTTTGCTAACTCACTCATCACAGATGGCACTGTCAATATCTCACACTTAAGTTTCCCCATCCATTAACAGTATATCCTCAAGAAAATCTGTATGGTAGGTGTAGTTTCATTTCCCTCACTTTGCTTCTGCCAGGTGTGCACAGCTATGAATGTCAGCCAATACTGGTGTGTCATATCAGAGTCAAAGACAAAAAAGAATTGCCTTCGCTGATGTGTTTTCCAAGACAGTCAGGGTTCTTTCTACATTTCTAGACAAAGTGATATGCAATCTTCCCTCAATGTATAGGAAGTCACATTTATAAGGAATCCAGTTTATTTAAGTTGCTAGAAAGAAAGGTTTGTATCCCTGCCATGTTCAGCCTCTAAAGGGCAGTTACCACCTCCAATGTTTTCAACAACCCAAACTGCCCTCTGATTCACATATATACCACTCCCGTGTCATGAAGGTGCAGCTGTGCGCACCCAACTTTATGGCTGGTTGGTCAGAAAACACCAGTTCATGACGGATAGCTCAGGTTGCGGGGCAGCTTGGTGGATCTACGGTCAAGTTTTTTTTTTTTTTAATTTTTTTTTTCAACGTTTATTTATTTTTGGGACAGAGAGAGACAGAGCATGAACGGGGGAGGGGCAGAGAGAGAGGGAGACACAGAATCGGAAACAGGCTCCAGGCTCTGGGCCATCAGCCCAGAGCTACGGTCAAGTTTTCAGTCTCTCCTAAGGCCCACTAGCAGACCAAAAGCAGTTTATCAAAAGGAGAGTAACTATCTGAGAATGAAGGGATATCTCAACATGAACATGGAGCATTACATTCAGCACCTAAAAAAATTCACCAAAGGGGCCCCTGGATGGCTCAGTCGGTTAAGCGTCCAACTTCGGCTCAGGTCATGATCTCGTAGTTTGGGAGTTCAAGCCCCACATCACGGCTCTGTGCTGACAGCTCAAATCCTGGAGCCTGCCCCGGATTCTATGTCTCCATCTCTCTCTGCCCCTCCCCCTCTTGTGCTCTGTCTCTCTGTCTCTCTCAAAAATAAATAAACATTAACAATGTTTTTTTTTAATAAAAAAATTCACAGCAGTAGAAAATCCCTGAGTTTTTGTCAGATTTAATTCACACCCTCTGACGCACAAGTATCTTACCAATAAGTCTAGAGTGACTACAACCTCTCCCTTACTACATCACATCACCATAGTGTCCTCTGTGTAATGGTCTGGTATGATATACTGTGGAAGGGAAAGGTAATCAAGATCCTGTGACCTAAATTATGACGTGAGGCAGATACTGATATACCACTGAGGTATGACTTTGAAGGTGTATTGCGAACCTTGGCAGCTGAAAGCCCCACTGCCTCTGGTGGGACTTATGGGCACAAGTGGAGAAAAAGGCATTTTCCAGATCAATAGCTGCATACCAGGTACCAGCGCATATGTTAATTTGCTCAAGCAATGAAACCACATTGGGGACAGCAGCTTCAGTTGGACTCAACACCTGGTGCAGCTAACAATAGTCCACTTTCATTCTCCAAGATCCATCTATCTCCTGTATAGGCCAAGTAGGAGACTGGTACAGGGATATGTTGAAAATTACCAGTTGTGTACTTTTCAAGTCCTTGATGCTGGTATTCATCTCTGCAGTCCCTCCTGGTATGAAACACTGCTTTAGATTGACTCTATTTCTAGGTAGAACCAGTTATAATAGCTTCCATTCAGCCTTTCCCACCATAACAGCCTTCACTCCACAGGTCAGGAAATCAATTACAAACTTAGGAGCTGACTATATGTATTCCAATTATGAATTCCAGACTGGGAAAGTAAACACAAGATGGGTTCAGGAGCTCACTGGGCCTACTGTTTAATGGAACTGAGCTACAACTCCATTGATCACCAGACCTCAATAAGACCCTCCTCAGACTGGAGGGTCACAGTGTCATTGTGGGTCTCCTGGAATCAGTGTCACCTCGGAACTAGTGTCCAATAGTTCCTAAAAGTTCTGATTATTTCCTTTTCCCCAATATATAGTTACCCAAGTAAAAGGTCCCTTTGGGAAGACTAGAAGAAGCATTTAGAGCATCAATTTCCAGTAGTGTATGTTGGACCTTAAAAGAGCAAAAGAGCCAGCTATTTTACCAACAAAATGACTTTTTTCAGGAAAAGCAGAGGACTTGCAATTCTGGACAAGGAAACTATGGCAACCCATGCACAAGTGTAGAAAACATAGTAGAGAGGGCTTGCTTTTACAACAGAAAAGAGGAAGCTGGGAGGGGCTTCTGCAGCTTCTCTTTGCCTGAGTGTGGTGGTTTTCATTGGGTGGGCTATTGCTGGGCAAAGAGAAATTCTTCCTTCCTCCTGCTAGGGTTTGTAAACTAAACTTCCTGCTGGGGAATGTGAGGTATGTTTATTAGACAGTAGTATTGTGTGAAAGCCCCCCCTTTGGGGCTTCCTGACTCTATTTTTGTGAAGTCTCTTTTGTTTCTTTCACATGTGACAGTCTCCTTCCTCAAGGGATCTCGGCCTCCCCTTATTTTAAGGTGTTCCAAGAATGTAAAAAGGAACGCAAGTGTGAGAATTGGTTGAGGGCTCAAGACTCTCTTCTTACGATTGAATGAGATTTCTTCACTTGTCTTAGTATCTTTCTGCTTATAGAGATCAAGAAAAAGTTTGTAAGTTTCCTATATATTTCACTTGTAGGAACACCATGATTACCTAGCCACTACCATAGGTCTGCAGGAGTCAGACTACTCTGATTGCTGCTTTGAATCTGCTGTCTCTTAGAGTAACCACAACCACCTTGCCTTTGGCAATTGAGTGCTGCCACGTGGACGTTGCCACCTCAGGATCCAAATACTGTCACTTTGGGATGTGAATACATACATTTAGATTTTCCAAATGAGTGGCTCAGGTTCTCACTGTAAGGTCTGGACTACACGGAAGAGCAATCACTAAGCTTCTCAGGGATGCTGGGCTCTCCCCACACAATTTTTTTTCTTCTTACAGCAGTGCCAAATGATATGTCTCCTGTACCTTCCCAGTGTGGGTGAGTAGGTCTTAACTGACAAATACATTCTAACATTCCAGTCTCCCTAAGCCTTTGAACCCTTTCCTCTACACTAAACCAAGTCAGGTCTGGCATTTCTGCTTCCTTCGTGGTGGGCCACTTTTTGGTCCATGTTTCTTTCTTTTTTTTTTTTTTATAAATTTTTTTTACCATTTATTTTTGAGACAGAGAGAGACAGAGCATGAATGGGGGAGGGTCAGAGAGAGGGAGACACAGAATTTGAAACAGGCTCCAGGCTCTGAGCTGTCAGCACAGAGCCCGACGCGGGGCTTGAACTCATGGACCGTGAGATCATGACCTGAGCTGAAGTCGGCCGCTCAACCGACTGAGCCACCCAGGCGCCCCTTGGTCCATGTTTCAAACAAGAAACCAAACAAACCATTAGAGCCCTTTCTGCATCCCTGAGCTGCAACATTTGATGAAGAATCTCTGCTTAGTGATTCATATCAATAAACTCAGCCTGACCCAACATGATGTTCCTTCCATCATTATCCCCCATGCTTAAGGTCATTCCCACACATGTTCCCTGAATTTCTGCTTATATAATTTTAAAACTCAAGTAGTTGTTTTGGAGGGTTGAACAAGTTCTTATGGGTCACATTTTGTATCTCGCCTTTAGGGGCCTCCTGGGATGTGAGTTTATGTACAGGTCCAAAGCAAAGAAGAGTGATGCAAGTAAGTCCTGAGGAGACTCAGCATTATAATGCATGGTCACTGCCTCACGAGAGGCCCTTACCATTTGCTCAGTCAATGTAGGGTTCATAGGCTCAGACACAGGCGAAAAAGCCATACTATTGCGAGTGGGGTCGCTACCAATGGGAATGGGAAGGCCAATTTCAATGCGGGTGGGTAAGCCTCTCCCACTGGCCAGAAAGACTCGTCAGAATTTAGGGGAGCAATGTGCCTAGCTTCAGCAGGACTTTCCTATATGTTCCCATTCCGCTTATAAGACCTTCTTCTCTCCCAGTTACCCTCTTTTTAACACGTGATGCCCTGAAAGCCTAGGACTTCACTGTACTGTAATTCAGCCAAGGGTGAGATGAAATTCTCCATTTGATTTTCAGCAATTTAAACCATGTAGCTACAGGAGATAAAGCTCTCCTTCAGGACACAACCAGAAAATCTTAAGTCATTTATCACTCAGAATTCAAATGCTTCAGTTCATCTTTTTCTTTTGCTCCTTTTTCCAGGGACATTAGGAGAAACCAACTAATATCATTATACTACTTAGTTTTCCAAACACGTTCAAAAGCATCATATATAGAGTCACATAGATCCTTGCTTCTTATAAGTGGTTGATTATGAGTATCAAAAACACATATTTTGTGTATTGCCATAGAGAGTTCACAGACTATCAGTGCTACTAGAAATTGAGCCATTGACTTTTTTAAATGTAATCATCTTAGACATTCACTATCAGAAAACCAAAAATCAATTCAGAAAACTCATCCTTAAAATTCAATTCTTCTAGAAACACTCTCAGCACCAAAATCTTCATTAGTCACCATTCTCCAGAGAAACAGAACCAACAGGATTACATACAGATATTCAGAAGAGGAAATTTATTATAGGAGTTGGATTATATGATCATGAGGGTGAGAGAAGTCCCATGATTTGCTTTCTACAAACTAGAAAACAAGAAAAGTCAGTAGTGTAGTTCAGTCCAAGTCTAAAGATCTGATGAATTGGGATCGTATGTCCCACTCTGCAATCGAAGCTTTGGAACCAAAGTGTTGATGTCTGAAGACATGAGAAGATAGCCGAATGTCATGCACTCTGTGCTATAGCAAAGTACCCATCTCCTACAGTGCTCCCATCTTATGAGGCAACTTGAGAGTTGCATTTCACATGATTAGTAATAACCATTTTGACCTCAACTAGCAGGCAATCTGAGCTTAGTTACTAGCAGTTTACAGTACACTGGAAAATGGCAGCTGCCCAGATTCTGTAGAACTTGTCCCATCCCCACTCATCCTTGTTCCTGTGAAAATTTGAATTTCTTCCTAGGCTCTACTGCTTGAAATAAGAGAAGCTCTGGTCACACAGACAACTGAAGCATTCCCACAGGTAGAGGAGTTGCTGGCACTCTCAGCTCTAACTCCTTGCTTAGCAGCTCAGACAGAACTCCTGGAGGCACATACTACACAATTCTTCCTGCCTCTACAGTGTCTTTTCTCCTTGCTGCTGCTTCCCGTGTGTCACGAGGGCTTCTTCACAACTTGCTTTCTTCTGAATCAAATTAGGGCCTTATAACAAACTGGTCAGCAGTTATCTCCAACAGTAATGGTGGGAGAAAGTTAAATATTTGTACCAGGTTGAAGTCTGACCTTTGAAGTGGACTGGAACAATTCAGGAATCATCAAAGCCCAGGTGCCAAAACTGCCCAGGCATCTGATGGCAGGAATTTGAATGTTTGCTATTTAGGTGCTCACAGAAAGTCTAAATCCAGAAATCACTATGTCCAAACCTTTGAGCACCACTTCAGTGCACTACACACACACACACACACACACACACGCACACGCACACGCACACATGCACACACACACACACACACATTTGTGACTTAAAAGTAAAAAAAAAGCAGGTAAAATCTGGCAATGATAGCCTTGCTGATGAAGATTTTAAAGATAAAAGATACAATAAAACATTGAGGATTATGACTATTCTCACTCTAAAATATTTTTGAAGAAACACATTTCCTATTCAAGTTGCTTTTTTAGGGAAACAGAGACAGAGAGGCTGAGAAACCTCTCTTGCCACACTCAAGGTACTTCCTTTAAATGAAAGCCCAACTAGATGGGAACATATAAGAGTCATTTCAACAATATATCTTAATTCATTTAGAAAAAGATACTTTCTGATTAGTGCCCCCTTCCTGTCCTTCCCTTCCGTATACTACCTACCACCCAAAACTGATAGGTCATATAAAAGTAATAAAAATGGAAAACTGCACTAGCTGTCTACATTAAGAAGAGTTTATATGCCACTGGTTTCATCAGCATAACTTCACTAATCTAGGAATGTCTTGCCTAAGAACAGAAAGGTCACAAATACCTTCTTGTTCATTCCAGGAATTACCTGAAAACCCCATTAACCCTTCAATAAAAATGCCAAATGAAATTTTCAACCACAAGAAACTTTGAAGTTTTGGTCTTAAAACATCTGCTCTGTTGTGTCTTCCAAACCTAAATCATTCTATCACAATTCTTACCCAATCCTAATCGCACCTTCCACCAATTTGAACGACCTGCTGTATACCAGACTTCAAAATCTGAATAAATCTCTCTCCTGCCCTGCCACCTCCAAGACTCTACTAAGGCTCTCTCCAGGTACTGCTCTCCCTTCAAGTGTTGAAGTCACCTTTGCTTATAAGTTGTTTGGCTGATATTTCAGGAGTACAGAATTTGAGGAGCATAGTCACCACTGCTGTATGCTATGTGACCATGGACTGAGCCTAAATCCTAGGACCAAGATCTATGGATATTTCTAAAATACACACTGAACAAATGACCACAGTTATATAGAGAAATCAGTTACCAGTTCAGAGATTTATATTTTTTCATGTTTATTTATATTTGAGAAAGAGAGCTGAGAGAGAGAGAGCACAAGCAGGGGAGGGGCAGAGAGAGAGATAGACACAGAATCAGAATCAGGCTCCAGGCACTGAGCCGTCTACTCAGAGCCGGATGTGGGGCTCAAACCCACAAACGGTGAGATCGTGACCTGAGCCAAACTGGTCGCTTAACCGATTGAGACACACAGGTGCCCCACCAGTGCAGAGATTTAAATGTTCAGTAGCACCAGCAAAAAAATTAAACAGGTGTTAACAGATGAACATAGGGGAAAGAAAGGAAAACTAAGATAAAAACAGAGAGGGAGGCAAAGCATAAGAGACTCTTAAATACAGAGAACAAACGGGATTGCTAGAGGGGAGGTGGGTGGTGGGATGGGCTAAATGGGTGACGGGCATTAAGGAGGGCACTTGTTTGGATGAGCACTGAGTGTTGTATATAAGTGGTGAAACACTGAGTTCTACTCCTGGTACCAATACTACACTGTATGTTAACCACCTTGAATTAAAAAAAAATTAATCTATATAAAAAAATATTAGTTGAACAAAAAAAGTAAACATGTGTTAATATATTTATTCTATAAGAATGAGCAAATTGATTCAAGGATGACAGAAAACTAAAGCAAAGGAGGAAATGATTAATCAAGGCAGGTATAAAAATAGGATTAAAACACTTAATATGTATTTCTGTCTCAGCGCTTTTTCTGAGACACATCCTCCAACTTCACTAAGGGTACCTGGGGCTGTCTGTCGCCAAAGATGCTGGATGCATACGGGGATTGGGTGGTCTAAAAACCAACTCTTCAAGCCTTTTTCTTTTCCTCGGGAGATCACTTGGTAGCTCGCCTCCAAGGCACAGGCGGGAAAACCTCACCCCGCCCTGCAGGCACCCAACCCTGTGTGCATGCCCATTGCAATGAAAGACCATTGCTGGGCGCTCGCCTTGTGCCTGCTTCCGACAAGCGCAACTGGGCATGTGCCTTGTGCCCGCATTCCCTGAGCAGAGCTGAGGCCTAGGCGTTGGTGTTCCTTCTTCTCTGATCCTTCTCGCTGCCTGAACACAACCGGTAGGTCCACAAATCAGTCCTTCCAGGACTTTAAGTGTGAGTGACTGTGAGGAGAGTGCCAGTGGGCCTCGGGCGGGTCGGGACGGTAGATCTGTGGCCTCGGAGGAGGAAGTTGCTAGGAGTTAGTTAGCGTTCTTCTCCTCACAGGCGTCGCGGCCGCCATGGCCCTCGTCCTCGTGGTGGTGGGACGGGGACAAGTGAGGACAGCTGGCGGCCGAGGACGGGGGAGATGAAGACAGGGTGGGTCTTGGGGGCGTTCTTTGAGGTATCTGAGTCCTGCAAGCACCTGGAACTGCCAGCGGAGCACTGAAGCCAGAGTGAGTCCTCAGTGGGACCCTGGGTGGGAGGCGGGCCAGGCGGTACAGAACAGGTCTGGAAGGGGCGCCTGTGGGCGGGGTGGGGGTGGGGGTGGGGGTGGGGGAGGGGGTGCGGTCAGTAGGCAAAGTGGCTGGCTGACGCTGGATCTCAGGTCAGGTCTAGATCTCAGGGTGCTGAGTTCGAGCCCCACCTGGGCTCCAGGATGGCCGTGAAGTCTACTTAAAAACAAAAACAAAAACCAAAACAACGGCGTGTGGGACTGGAAACAGGGAACGCTGTAGGGTTGGAGCTGCGTCCCGGAGATTTGTATCGCACTGTGCAGGGTGTCAAGGGAGGAGCCGGCTCACTGGTCAATATCGAAACTAGACACCTTGAGCCCTTGTAGTGGGAAGACAGCCATAGGCAGTACGCAAACGATTAAGACCTTCTCTGTGTTCCAAGAAAACCTTATTTAAGGGGATAAAACGGGCCCAGTAAATGGGAATGTGACCACAGCAATTTAAACTCTAATTTATTTGATTTATGTAATTTAAAATAAACTCAAATTTAAATTCAAATTTAAATTTCCAGCACTGTTTATGATGGGGAATCTAGCTGTGAAACTAAACCTCATGTTTTATTCCTGTCTTTAAGGTGATTTGACTGCCAGTTTGGCTGATGTAAATGATCTTGCAGCTCGTTGATTTGGTGTGACAAAAGCATGTACATTATCCTTACACAGGTTGATTTTGAAAGTATTTTCAAATTAAAAAAAATTAAAACGTTTAGCCTTGGAAGTGGTATACCTAGCCTTTAGAGTACATTTTTCAAATCCCGATATTCTACTTTCAGGGTGAAATATGAGTGGGTGTGTGAGAACAAGATCTAAATCTAAACAAAGAAAGGGTAATGGAGAGTCTAACCAGCCAGCTGCACCTGTGGCTGTGAGTACTTTGGTATTTGATATTTTCTATACCATCAGTTTCGTTCTCTGAAAATGTTGTTGAAGTACAAACATACAGATACAGTGATATAAGTTTCTCTGCTGATAGGAACCAATGAATGAACCCTACTTCCTGAGTAAGAAACATTGAACCAGAAGGATTCCATACTTGTGTTCCCTGTGGAAATATACCCTATGACTCCATTGTTATGCTTACTAACAACAGGTTGTACATATCCATCCCAACATAGTTTAAAATAGCCTCCACAGTGCTTGTGGCTACCTCTTCTTGGAGTAGCCACTCTGTGGGAAGAGTAACTTTTTTGTTGTTGTTGTTGTTTAAAGACATTTTTCTTTGTTTAAAAAAAAGTTTATTTTTATTTTATTTTTGAGAGAGAGGGGGAGGGAGGGGCAGAGAGACAGGGAGAGAGAATCCCAAGCAGGAGCCTGAGGTAGGGCTCGAACTCACAAACCTTGAGATCATGACCTGCGCTGAAATCAAGAGTCAGATGCTTAACCAGCTGAGCCACCCAGGCGCTCCGGAAGAGTAACTTTTAAGAATAAATATATAGAATCGTGTTTTATGTGTGGGTTTATACTTTTTTATTATTTGGTATAAAAATCTGTAATATATATTTATATCGTTGGCATGTCGTAACAACACAACTATTTATTTGTGCGCGCACACACACACACACACCCCTAGGCCCAGCAGCCCAGTGATAATCAGCCTCAACAAGAGCAGGCACCAACCGAGAGTCAGGATATTATGGCTGATCAAGAGAAAGAAGTTAAAGAAGCACCTGTGGACCAAGGTGAAGGGAAAGGGGGGAGGAATGTCTATGGGGGTTCAGGGTAGATGTGTGCATCGTGCATTATGACATACCATAACAAGATGAAACAAAACATTACAAGAGAAACTCAGTCATTTCCTGAAAATCGGTTGAAAATATGAAGACCGCATAGTTTGCAGCTTCATATGGTCCTTCACTCTAATGAATTTCCCCTTTTTATTCAAGATTTAATCTGTGTGCTTGAACATGCAGTCTTTCCTAAGTCAGAGGAAACTTTAATTACAAAAGTATGCATTGTTTACTAATTTGTTCTTCTTAGAATATTTTTTGTAGCCTTTTAATTCATTTCATAAAAAGTGTAAACAATTTTTAACAACAGGTACAGAGTGCCAAGTGAACATTTCTTAAAACATCTGGAATAAAGACCATTTGCATAGGGATGGTAGCCTCATTTTATAAAGAAGCAAACTAAAGTTCAGGGATTGTGGCTTGCCAAAGACTGCTTGGCCCATGGGGACCTAACTCACATTTCATTAAAAGGGTTTTGTTCTACCTACCATCTCTGTTGTACAAAAAGGTGAATGGTTTTGTATAAACTGCTTAATACTCAAATATGTCTGTACTTAAAGAGGCTTAGTACTACCACAGGAATAATTGAAGTTCAGTGGAACAGGAGAGAGACTCCAGCAAAGGGTTCAATGAATGATTACCACTGTTTCCACTGATTAATCATTTGATATAGCACATTTGGGAAAAATCTGGATAATTTGGGAAACTGATATAGGTAGCTATGTTAGCATGATTTTTAAGCGGCTTTAAAAGGTGCTTAAATACTTTTTAAAAATGTTTGTTTATTTTGAGAGAGAGAGATATGGGGAGAGGGGCAGAGTGAGAGAAAGAGAGAGAGAGTCCCAAGCAGGTTTCACACTCAGCACGGAGCCTGACTTGGGGCTCAATCCCACAACCATGAAATCATGACCTGAGCCAAGATCAAGAGTCAGACGCCTAACCAACTGAGCCAAACAGGTGCCCCACATACTTTCATGACTTGGAAAATCAAAAGTATATTAAAAAGATCATGAAACAGAAATTAACAGCTTCCAAACTTCCAAATACAGTATTTTCATCAAATACTTGTAATGAATTATTGACATCATGCAGGCCATGGATTATTTTAGGAATTCACTGTTAAGAGTTTTCTCCAATATGACTGAAAACAAAGTCCATTAATTTCATTCCACCCTACTTCCTTTATTCTTACACTAAGACCAAAATTTGACTTTTAGTTACTAGTGTTTTGCTGTTATTTTTGATACTTTGTTTTCTACATGACTTATTTATTGCAAGTGACATAGAGGGACATCACACCTACATCTAACTAGTTAATTTTGACAAAATAACTTTCAGACTGTCCCAGTAGGGGATGCATCTCACTAGTATACTGGGTTTGTGATAGGTCCATAAATGTACTCAGCTAATCGTTCAGGAAATTACATTTCAATTTTAATTAAAATCCTATCCATGGTGTAGACTTCAGATTTCTTAGCTTATGATCTCTACTCTTAGTACACTATGATATTATTTAGATTGTTATTTGAAATAAGGATTCATAATACAAAAAAAGATGTGAAGTCCATCTTTCCATCACTATTTTTAATATAAAAATGCTAAACCTACAGGCTTTTATTTCATATAACTTAAATAATGAATATTATCATTTATTTATATTTTATGTTTACACTTTAATTGATAATCTCTCTTTTTTTAATTTTTTTTCAACGTTTTTTATTTATTTTTGGGACAGAGAGAGACAGAGCATGAACGGGGGAGGGGCAGAGAGAGAGGGAGACACAGAATCGGAAACAGGCTCCAGGCTCTCAGCCATCAGCCCAGAGCCTGACGAGGGGCTCAAACTCACAGACCGCAAGATCGTGACCTGGCTGAAGTCGGACGCTTAACCGACTGCGCTACCCAGGCGCCCCAATAATCTCTCTTTTTTAAGGGCCTGAAATGAAAGGTCATACCCAGGAATTGGCTCAGCCACAACCTGAGCGTAAAAAGGAAGATGGTCCTGTTAGGAGGCAGTGAATTTTTCAGATCTAAAACCCATTAAAATACCAGAAGCAGGTATGTTATCCATTAAGAATGTAAATTACTGCTGGAAAGGATGTGGAGAAACGGGAACCCTCTTGCATTGTTGGTGGGAGTGCAAACTGGTGCAGCCACTCTGGAAAACAGTGTGGAGGTTCCTCAAAAGATTAAAAATAGATATACCCTATGACCCAGCAATAGCACTGCTAGGAATTTACCCAAGGGATACAGGAGTGCTGATGCATAGGGGTACTTGTACCCCAATGTTTATAGCAGCACTTTCAACAATAGCCAAATTATGGAAAGATCCTAAATGTCCATCAACTGATGCATGGATAAAGAAATTGTGGTTTATCTACACAATGGGATACTACGTGGCAATGAGAAAGAATGAAATATGGCCTTTTGTAGCAACGTGGATGGAACTGGAGAGTGTTATTCTAAGTGATATAAGTCATACAGAGAAAGACAGATATCGTATGTTTTCACTCTTATGTGGATCCTGAGAAACTTAACACAAGACCATGGGGGAGGGGAAGGAAAAAAAAGAGGGAGAGAGCCAAACCATAAGAGACTCTTAAAAACTGAGACTAGATTGAGGGTTGATAGGGGGTGGGAGGGAGAGGAGGGTGGGTGATGGGCATTGAGGAAGGCACCTGTTGGGATGAGCACTGGGTGTTGTATGGAAACTAATATGACAATAAATTTCATATATAAAAAATATATATTTTACATGGTTTCTGTTTTGTTTAAGATTATATCTTTGATAATATAGGTTTAATTTTACTCTTACTTTCATAACAGAATTCACATAGAAAGATCCTTTGACAGATAGTTTAGACCCTATATACTTGACTGACTGACTTATAGACTATCAGATACAGAAATAAATTAGGTCAAAGCCATATTCAACGTTTTTTTATTTATTTTTGGGACAGAGAGAGACAGAGCATGAACGGGGGAGGGGCAGAGAGAGAGGGAGACACAGAATCGGAAACAGGCTCCAGGCTCTGAGCCATCAGCCCAGAGCCTGACGCGGGGCTCGAACTCCCGGACCGCGAGATCGTGACCTGGCTGAAGTCGGACGCTTAACCGACTGCGCCACCCAGGCGCCCCAGGTCAAAGCCATATTGAATTATAAAGATGAAAACACTTTATTTTTGAGTATCAGTACTTTAACCAATAGCTAATAATTTTCAGTCTTTTTAAAACTAATTTCAGCCTTTTAACAAATTTGGAGTAAATACCAGTTTGTATGAATTATGCTGAGGCATTGAAGTAAGTTCTAGTATCTGCTCTAACATGATTTGTGATTCTGGGAGAACTGCTTGATTCTAAGGATGGGAAGGATTCCCATCCTTCATCTTATATAATTAGTAATTTCAAATCAGATATATTACAGTCATTTTTAATGCTGATTTGTGCTTTCTATGGTTTTGTTCAAAGAATAAGAAAATACTCCATTTTGCATGACATTTCTCATAAATAACACCTTCAGTCGAATTTTAACATCTGAACTGAGATTTCATTGCTACTAAGATAATGAATAAACTCTCACCTTGATGTTGGTTTTTCTCTATGGAGACCTGGATACCCATTCTTAGATTCGTTCATATTCTGGATTATGCTGGCTATTCAAAAAAATGATTGCAATTAAAATCCTGTCCCCAAAGAAGGCTTAATTACTGAATAATAAAATGACAAGAGATAGTCAAGTTTCTAGTCTATGGCTTATCAAGTGCAGAGAGTGCATGTAGTCACTAATGCTCAAGCCAGCTGTAAGATACCTATGCTAAGCACACTCCTTGTCTCCACTGTCAGACTTCATGAGCTATAGATGCTATGATATAATCACCTCTAACCATCTCAAACATGGAATGTTATAAATTTTTGCCTTGAGACATGAATGGATAAGATTTGAAGTCCTAAGACAAGAACCCTAATAATAATCCTAATAATTCCTGACTAATCAACTTAAGTATGTTTTACATGCATATTAAAAATTGCTGACCATTAATTATAAGATATTCTGAATTTAAAGGAAGTACTTGATGTTTAGGTATAAGTTGCCATCCATCAGTGCACGAAACTTTTTCCTCTACACTGCTGAACCATTCCTTTAGACTATTTATATTAAGAGACAGTTTTTAGACTACTTCCAGGAGCCTATTTTACATGGCTAGAATGTACTCATAGGAAGATCATGGCCTTTAAATGCATGTTTTTAAATAAATAATACATTACATGGCCATTCAATATAAAGGTAAGGAAAAAAGAGCAACAGAATAAACCTAAGGGAAAAAGAAAGAGGTACTTAATAAAATTTATGAATAATTAGTAAAAAGAAAAGTATACAACTAATAAATCAGAATGATTGCTCTTTTTAAAGATACTTATGAAGAGTATCCACTAGTTTACATAATCTGAAGGAAAATGGAAAAAGCCCAAATACATACACCCAAACATATACAATATTGAAAATGAACAAGACATTGACAGACATTGAGTATTTTATGTAATTCAGAGTGAATACTATCTTGAAGTCTATTTTCAAAATATGGATGAAATAGTTGATTTACTAGGAAAACATATATTACTTAATAAATCCCAATAGCACCTAATTATCTAAACATCACAGTTACCATAGGAAAACTTATGAAATGTGTCAGTCAGAGTTGTCTCTCAAAAGTATTTACTTGTAGTGAATAAGATGGTATTGTATACTAGAAAGGTGATGAGAGTACATCTTCAGCATTCTCACCACAAAAAGTTAACTATGTGCATGATGCATGTGTTAATTACAGTGTACATGGAGCACAGCATCATGTTGTACACTTTAAATATATACAATTATATTTGTGATATATTCCTTAATAAAATTTAAAAAAAGCACTGACTTTTAGAAACAAATGTCTGACTTTTCTAGGTATCTTTTTCTCCCTCTCCCATTTCCTCTCCCTCCTTGTGTCCATTCATTTCTTCCTTCCTTCCTTTTTTTGGTTGCCATTCTCTTAAGGTATATGTGAGCTTCACATTTTGATGTCAGAAAGAAAGGTAATGACTCAAAACTAGTGTAACCGTATAATTTATTTTGCAAACTCAACACTGTCAAGTGTGAAAAAAGGCACTATTCATAATCATACTAGGACTACAGGTAGAAATGGGGACAAATGGTTACCCTACTTTAGCAATCACATTAGCACTAACCTAAATCAAAGAAACATTTTGCACCTCTGCATGATAGAGAAAAAAAACAGTTGTAGTACTGGAATTTCTGTTTAGTACAGCAGTAGCAAATGGGACATTACTGTTTTAATGTCTTATATTCAGAATATTTTTTTCAAATTGTTTTATTTAAATAATACTGGTGTAAATTTCTTTTGTTTCATAGGTTGTTTTGTGTTTTATTTGGATTTTTAGTAAAAGTACACAATTTTGCTTTCATTTAAAACTACCTTTCAATAGATTCACTTCATTTAATGTGTTCTGAATATGAAGAGCCTTTTTGTTTCCTTATACTAGTAGAAAGAGTGGTGTGTTTAAAATACATTGGTAAAATTGGGGCGCCTGGGTGGCTCAGTCGGTTAAGCGGCTGACTTCAGCTCAGGTCATGATCTTACGGTCCGTGAGTTCGAGCCCCACGTCGGGCTCTGTGCTGACAGCTCAGAGTCTGTAGCCTGTTTCAGATTCTGTGTCTCCCTCTCTCTCACCCTCCCCCATTCATGCTCTGTCTCTCTCTGTCTCAAAAATAAATAAACGTTAAAAAAATTATAAAAAAATAAAATACATTGGTAAAATATGTTGGGAAGTCTATCTTATAAAAGAAAAACTGCGGTTTCCTTTGTATGCCATGAATGCCATCTAAATAAAGTTCTGCTGAGTAATGTTCTCAACTGTTATTTTATCTTACAGGTGAAGGGTAATCACAGATTTAAACAAAGACAAGCTGAAACCTTGCAAACTGCTCTTATGTTACCTATTTGACTATTAAAATTCTCTTAATAAAGTTTTAAACTATCTCCAAAAAACCCTTGTAACTCTTTTATTAAGCTATTATAAGTACTTGATGCTATTGAAAAGTATATTACTTTTTGAAATTTTATATTCTATTTGAACATTTATATTCTTTCCAGCAACCTTACTAAATAAGACTTAATTCCAAAAGTTTATGTCTACATCTTTTTTTAAAGGCTTTTAATGTTCATTTTTGAGAGAGAGGAATTGAGAGAACATGAGCTGGGGAGGGGCAGAGAGACACAGAATCCAAAGCAGGCTTCAGGCGCTGAGCTGTCAACACAGAGCCCAACGTGGGGCTCCAACTCATGAACCTGAGCCGAAGTTGGATGCCTGACTGAGCCACCCAGGCACCCCTGTCTACATCTTTTTTTTATTTCAAAATACATAATCATATTATATTTGAATACTAGCAGTGTAGTTTTGCTATTTTAAATATTATACTTTTTTCACAAGGTTGCTCTGCCAAGAGTCAGGCCATCCTGCAGTGTAGTTTTGCCTACAAGGCCTAAGTGGGGACATGCAAAGTCACCAGAGCACCAAGGCAGAGCTGGTCCTCTGCAGTGTTTGGCACAAGACAAATGGCCATATGCATGGTCCCTAAAAAATAACATCTATCATATTGACTCCCAAATGGAGGAGATGCTTTTCCCGTCAGGATCATTACAAATGATTAACTAATTCAATACATATGTGTTGGTTCCCAGCATGTTTCAAGAAATATCTGTATGCTGGAACTGAAAAGACTAATGGCCTGCAGTACTTACTATGGGGGATATTACACTGGTGGAGCAGAAAGACATATAAACAGAAAAGTGGTTGAAATGCAAAATGGAAACGGGGAAAGGACCTAGAAAAAACAATGAATGGGGTGGCCAGGAAGCAGGAGGAAAATCAGGAGAGGAGACTCATTGTCAGTGTAAAACATATCTGGACTCCCACATTACCTGGTCACTGGGTTTGCATATGTGATCCTGCTGATATGAGGCTGGGTGACATCTATGATTCGTGCTTAAAACTAAAATAACCAGGGACACCTGGGTGGCTCAGTTGGTTAAGCATCCAACTTCGGCTAGGTCATGATCTCGCGGTTTGTGAGTTCATGCCCCACATCGGGCTCTGTACTCACAGTTCAGAGCCTGGAGCCTGCTTCAGATTCTGTGTCTCCCTCTCTCTCTGTCCCTCCCCCACTTGCATGCTCTTTCTCTCTCCCTCTCTCTCAAAAATAAATATTTAAAAAAATTTTAAAAAACTAAACCAGGTAGATCTCAAACATAAAAAAAATAAAATTAACCCTTAATCAATGCAGAGGTTAGGGGTACTGACACCCTTCATAGTCAAAAATCTGAATATAACTTTTGAATCTACCAAAATTAAGCTATTAGTAGGCTATTGACCAGAATCCTTACCAATAACATAAACAGTCAACACATACTTTGTTTCTTATGTATTGTATACAGTATTAGAATAAAGTAATCTAGAGAAAAAATGTTAAGAAAATAAAAGAAAATGTATTCACAGTGCTGTACTGTAGTATCAAAAAACTCTTCTGTATAAGTGGACCCACATAGTTCAAACCCATGGTATTCAAGTGTCAACTGTAATCAAAATGGCCCCTTTTCATTAAAAAATATATATCTGTTCGGTTATTTCCATTTTATTAAGGAGATAACTGTGGATAAAAGAAGATAGGATCTTATTCAAGGTCATCACGTTGTCTTTTTAATTTCCTTAATCAGTGTTAATGATTTTGACTGTAGAGCCTTTTGCCTTCTTAGTTATATTTATTTTATTTAAAATGTTATTTTTTAAAGCATTTTATTCTTTTGATGCTATTGTGAAGGGGATAATTTTATTTCCTTATCAAATGTCTCATTATTAGTGTGTAGAAATAAAACTGATTTCTGTGTTTTTTTTACATCCTGCAACTTTACTGAGATCGTTGATTAGTTACAAGTGTTTGATTCAGTCTTTGGCATTTTCTATTTACAAAATCATATCAATTCCAAGTAGTAACTTCTTCCTTTCTGATTTTGATACCGTCTATTTCTTTCTCTTGCTTCATTTCCCTAACTGAAATTTCCAGTACTGTATTGCATAACATTGGTAGGAGTGGGCATACTTGTCTTGTTCCTGATCTTAGCAGAAAAGCTTTCAATTTGTCTCTGTTGAGGATAATGTTAGCTGTGGGTTTGTTGTAGATGGCCTTGATTATGTTGTTATCTTCCTTCTATTCCCAGTGTGGAAGGATGTTGAATTTTGTCAAATCTTTTTTCTGCATCTATTGCAATAATCATGTAATTTTTATCTTTCATTCTATTAATGCCAATATTACTTGATTAATTTGTGTATGTTGAAGCATCTTTGGATACCAGGAATAAATCACATTGGTCATGGTTTATAATCCTATAAATTTGTTCTTGAAATCAGATGGGTAATATTTTGTTGAGAATTTTTACATTTATATTTAAGAAATATTGGTCTACAGTTTTTTGTTCTCATGTGTTGTCTTTATCTAGCTTTGGTGTAGGATAATGCTGGCCATGCAGAATGAGTTTCAAAGAAGACCCTCTTCTTCAAATATTTGGCAGAATTGAGAATGATTAGCATTAATTTCTATTTAACTATTTGGTAGAATTCACCAGTGAAGCTATCTGGGCATGGGCTTCCCTTTCAGGAGGTTTTTTCAAATTCAACCTCCTAACTCTTTTATTGGTGTGTTCATAATTTCTGATTCTTCATGATTCAGTCTTGGTAGATAGGATGTTTTGAGAAATTTTTCTATTCATTCTAGGTTCTCCAATTTCATGGAGTGTAAGTGTTCATAGTTTCTCTTTTGAACCTTTGTATTTCTATAGCATCCATTGTAATGTTTCCTCTTTAGTTTCTAATTTTAATTCAGTCTCATTTACTTATGCTAAAATTTATGTAAATGCAAAGAATAGCAAACCAAATTTTAAAGAACAAAGTTGTTTATATTATACTATCAGTTATCAAGCATTACTATAATTCTACAGTAATTCAGATAGTTGTCTACCAACATAGGAATAAACAAGTAGAACAGTGCAATAGAATAAAAAAAAAGTCCAGAAACACTTCTTTTTTAAAGTATTTCTTTAAATTCCAGATAGATAACATACAGTGTAATATTGCTTTCAGGTATACAATATACTCATTTGCCAATTCCATACAACACCCAGTGTTGGTCATACCAAGTGCATTCCTTAATCCCCATTACCTATTTAACCTAAGCCCCCAACCCCTTCCCTCTCTGGAAACTATCACATTGTTCTCTGTAGTTAACAGTCTGTTTCTTGGTTTGCCTGTCTCCATTTTTCCCTTCCCCCATTTGCTTTCTTTTTTAAATTCCACATACGATTGGAATCATATGGTATTTGTCTTTGACTGACTTATTTCACTTAGCCTAATACCCTCTAGATCTGTCAATGTTGTCACAAATGACAAGATCTCATCCTTTTTATGGCTGCATAATATTCCTGTGTGTGTGTGTGTGTGTGTGTGTGTGTGAATACCACATCTGGACGATTAGGTTGCTTACATACCTTGGCTGTTCTAAATAATGCAATAAACACGGGGTGCATATATCTTTTCAAATTAGTGTTTTCATGTTCTTTGTGTAAAAGTATTGTATCATATGATTGTGAGGGGGAAGCCTTTGGGAGAGTTGGGGTGGCATGATTCATGCCCTCTGAGAAGGAAGGTTCTGGAAGTCCTCATCCTTCTCCTCACAGGTGTTGTCACATCATGACCAAGACAAGAGAGGATTTCACTCATGTGTGATATTTAAGAAACAAAACAAATGAGCAAAGGGGGGAAAAGGGAGAGTGGCAAACCAAGAAACAAACTCTTAACTATAGAGAAAAACCTGATGGTTACCAGAGGGGAGGAGGGGTAATGGGTTAAATAAGTGATGGGGATTAAGGAGTGCACTTGTGGTGATGAGCACCAGGTGTTGTATGGTAGTGTTGAATCACTATATTGTACACCTGAAACTAATATTACACTATATGTTAGCTAACTGGAATTTAAATAAACATTAAAAAAACAAATAAAGGTGTCATGTGTGGCCAGCCACAGGGCCCCCCCCCTGAGGCTGAGGATAGGGCTCTGGGCTTCCTGAAACTTGCTGTTGCTGCCCGGTGGCTGGGCTCAGTCCAAACCCTTAGTATAGGATGAGGAAGAGAAGGACCTTAACGGTCCCACTCATTTTTCCTCCAGCAAAGCCAAGTCCCCCTACATGGTGGATCAGTCCCTGGGAAGGGAGCAGCAATGGCCTTGGTGAAGAGTGTTGCCCTTCAGCCTGTCCCCTGTGCTTCTGGTCATCTAGTGCTGTGGTAGGGTCCCCTCCCCAAGCAAAAACAAACAAACCTCAAAGCAACCTGGCTATACACAACAACATCCCTCATGACCTTGTAACATGAGACCACTTAATAGACTGCATGTTTGTGTGTTACCATATATAGGAGGCAAAAAATAAAAAAAAATATGTAAAAAAACAGTGCCACATGGTGTTACAGAATCAGGCTGGAACACTGGTGGAAAACCAAGCAGCACTCGGAGACCTTGGTGGATTGCAGGCTTTTTTTAACACTGGTGGGCTCAGAGGAGACCATTTCTCCAAAGATCTGAGCCCCGAATGTGAGTGGGAAGGGTAATTTATTGTTATCAGCCTCCATATTTGTGTGGGGGGGTGGTTTTCATGCGCACACAGCTAACAAAGGAAGAAGAACCTGGAGGAGAGGTCTCTAAGCTAGAGACCAGAGTTTGTTTTAGTCCAATCAGACATCTTTGGTGTACTTTATCCACTTCTACAAAATTCCCCCCCTTGATGCCTTAAAAAAAAAGAACTTTTAGTAGGCATCACCTTTCAGTTTTACAGGTTGGTACTCTCAGAAGGCTAAGATATGTGCAGTAGTTTGGTGAGCAACAGTGTTTTCAATAAAATGTACCATGACATTGACATTCGGTATACAGGGGCCGATGGATACAAGTAATATTATGGAGAGGAGGGGCCCCGCCAGGGCAGAAAGCCAGGATGCCCAATCTGTGAGATCCCATCAATCCTTTCCATTGGTTATTTTCCTGTTGTCTGTGTGGAATTGTTTCCTTGAGTTCCTTAACCTTAGTTGTAACTATTCCTGACTGGTTTACGAAATAGCAACATTCCCCCCCTCCCCGCTCCACCCAGCAAGATGCAAGTCCCTCCATTTTCTGAAGTGAGGAGGTGGAAGGCTTGCCTATTTTGGAGGGTCACTGCCACCAGAGAGTTTATTTGGGTTTGTAAGGTTACCAGAGAATCTGCCACCTGTTCCATGTCTTCATTTAGCTCTTGAGATAGTCTATGGTATAGTCCTACGGATGAACCTATGCCCCCATTCCAGTTCCTATTCCTGTCTCAATTCCTGCTCCTATCAGAATGGGTAACAGGACTGCCTGTTTAGCCCAGGACTTGGGGCTAAAGGCTGTTAGGAGCTGTTCTTCAGTGTACACGGATATCTCTGGGGTTAGGAAGATGGAATAACATATCTGAGTCCAGTTGGCCTCTAAGCATCGGTAGGCCAAATTAGAACACAGATAGAACACCCCAGGGGTTGAACATAAGGTTGCATTCCTCTTTTCAACTTTTATTTATTTATTTATTTTTGGGACAGAGAGAGACAGAGCATGAACGGGGGAGGGGCAGAGAGAGAGGGAGACACAGAATCGGAAACAGGCTCCAGGCTCCGAGCCATCAGCCCAGAGCCTGACGCGGGGCTCGAACTCCCGGACCGCGAGATCGTGACCTGGCTGAAGTCGGACGCTTAACCGACTGCGCCACCCAGGCGCCCCATAAGGTTATATTTCTTCCGTATAGAGAGTTACCATTCATACCTTCAGGGACTGTACAGATTAGATTGTTGGCATTTTTGAGACAGATCCCGGTGGCCAGGGGTCCAATTAAGACAGAAGTGTTGGTTTTGAGATTTGCAGGAGCTTCCCAGGTCAAAGGGATAGGAGTGACTAAGTAAGCCCTCCAGCTAAGGGGAAGCACATCCAGCAGGTTTGGGTGTGATTATCTATTTTATGGAGGACTGGTAGAGTAGTGTTAGTCCAACACTGGAACAGGGAATTGGTAAGCATCTGATTGAGGGCTGAAAGGCTCAAACCCTGGTAGGCTGCCAGGGGTAGTGGTTGCCTTTATGGCTTATATTACTCTGTCCTGTGTATCCTTTATAACGTTTTGAAGGGTCCTGTCTTGCATCTCTTTCTCATCCGAGATTCCCCCAATTGAGGAAGGTAAGTGTAGCAAGCTCCCCTCTCTGGAGGCCCTTGTTGTGACATGGGTTCCTGACATTTTGGGTGATCTCTATGGTCCAATACTTAGTCCTTGGGACACAGGGTGACTGACAGAGAGTGGGTGTTTTTCCCTTGTAGCAATATTTGTGGAGGGAGGTGAAGGCGCTGAACACCCTTGACCCCCTTATTGTCATATAACAATACTGGGGGCAAAGTGGGTAAGCAGCAGTTGTGAAGGTGAGAGAAATTATCATAATATACAGGCAATACTCAATAATCCCCCCATCCAGAGGAGGTATGTGAGATCCAGCATGCATCTTTTGTCCTACATCCAGCTTGTTGGTACAGTCTCTATCAGCCCAACAGTAAGAAGTAAGATCAGGGCTATGACACCAGTGAGGGGCAAGAGCTGGCAGAGTTGCATCCAAACCCCTGGACTCAGTCCTCATGTTGATTCCTCAAGCTTCTGCCATGTGCAGGCCAGCCAGCTTCTGGGGTGTGGCTGGAGCAGGGCTGGAGATCTCAGGGGCCAATGTCCTTTTGAGGGTCAGTTTAAGCAGGTTGACTGGATCTGGATCACTTCACCAGGTTGAGGGTTCCTCTGAGTTGGCCTTCTTAGCTCTGGAGTGATGGACCCATGGGGTGATACCTGAAACTGAATCCTCTATTTGGTTGTATGTCTGTAAGTCCACCTCCAAGTCTTCGAAAGGGGCGGGTTTCTGGTAACCGTCAGATTAGGTTTAGGGAAGATATGGTTTGCATATTTAGAGATCCATCCCATTTTCCAGTTGCTTAAATAATCATATGCCCATGGGGTCTTATTATTATCCCCATAGTATAACAAGCACAGAAGATTGCCTATATATGAAATACTGTGACAATTTTCTGAAGGTTATTTCAAGTTGTCTAGTTTAGGCAAACAACAAACATTTAAAGCAATCATAACTAGAATTTAACATCCATAATGGTGCATTGTTGAAACATAGTTGTTCTCTCTAGAACCCCCCTTTCCAGAGATAGCCAAATTGAGACCAATGCACTTGTAGAACAAATCCAGTCTTAACAAATCTGGCCTAATTATTTACATAAGCTCAGCAAGAATAGCGATTGATCATGAGGATCTTTTAAAGTTTGCTTTGTTGGAACCTTTTATAAGGAATCTCCAGGTTGAACTTTTAGTAGCCTCTCCAGGCTAGAAGCCAAGCCAAATACTTGTCATCAGACAGGCCTGCACTACCTGTAGAGTTGGGCAAATTCCTCTTCATGAGGTCCCCAATATATCCTGAGTTCCTGCACCTGCCAGGAAGTGACCTTCTTTACTTACCTGGTGAGGCTGGTGGGAACTCTGTAAACAAGGCACCAGGCGAACATTTCCAGGGGGCTTTATGGCTCCATGTTTTATAAAGCCAACCCTAATTCCTTAAAGCTGTCTGGTCATATCTGAGTCTATGAATGTCATCCTCAAATATGACATTCCAGTCAAAGCCTTGGTAAAATAACCAGTATTTCCAATGGTGACCTGTTATGAGATGAACAGATTCTTATTGAACTTATGTAAACAATTGTAATTGCCATGAAAGAAAGAATACTCATTGGGAGTTTTGAATTTCAGGGTAACTATGTAGAGAGAAAAGATAAATGCTTCAGTTTACAAATGCATACTTTATGACATTTTTGTATATCATAGATATCTTAAGAGAAAGTTTCCTCAATCTGGAAAAGGAAACATTAGGGAACCAGCAATATTTTTAACAAGAATCAGAAAACTATAATCTTCCTCAGTTCATTTAATCCCTTGTTCCTAATTCTTGTTCAATTTGAATGCAGCTTTTTAGTTCTGGAAATTTTACCCATTTTATTATTAGCCTTAAAGATGTCAAATACCTGTATTTATCCCCAAAGTCCTTTTTATAAATCTCCTTGAAGAAGAAACACGTTTTGTGAGAGAATAAGAACAATTATAAATGGCAAAATCTCAGAAATAGACATCGTTAAAGATCTTATGAGAGTTCATTATGATGCAATTGACAAATAAATTCGGTTATTTCTGTGACATATAACATCTCAAGTAATCATAATATTAAGTGATGACTTATATCAAAAGTCAATATTATATCAAAATATTAAAAATTTAGGAATTGCATATATTCGGCAGTTACATTTACCTGTGCAATGCAATCTAAGGTTTACCATTGTATGACAGAGCGTTTCCAAATAACTTAACACCCTAAATAAAAGGGCCTAATTGGTCAAGAAGACTTCATTTACCATTTAAATCCTGAGAAGTTTGTTAAAACCCCAGAAGTCATGGGGCGCCTGGGTGGCTCAGTCGGTTAAGCGTCCAACTTCGGCTCAGGACATGATCTCGTGGTTTGTGAGTTCGAGCCCCACATCGGGCTCTGTGCTATCAGCTCAGAGCCTGGGGCCTGGTTCAGATTCTGTGTCTCCCTCTCTCTCTTCCCCTCCCCCATTTGTGCTCTGTCTCTCTCTGTCTCTCAAAAATGAATAAGTGTAAAAAACAAAAACAAAAATCCCAGAAGTCATAAGTGCATCTAAATAGGATTACAGATCATTATAAATCTTACAATTTTATATATTCAACTAAAGTGGCAATAAAAGATCCCAAAGGTGAATGTATAGCATTATACAGTTGTTATCAAAACCTAGCTTCTTTAGCATTGAGAAGTTTTAACTAAGTAATCAAAGACCTGATAGAGGTGAGACCTAAAACTTTGATTTTCTTGGAGAATAAACTTTTGTTTGCATTGTCTTATCAAGAGCAGATCAACAGTTCAAGAAAACTTTGTCATTTGAGCAGAGAGAAAAGTAGGATTTCAACCTTATACTAGTGTACTTTTAAAATTCCATTCATCTCTTGAGGAGGACACCTGTTGGGATGAGCACTGGGTGTTGTATGGAAACCAATTTGACAGTAAATTTCATATTAAAAAAATAAAATTCCATTCATCTCAACCTTCTATAACTTTCTTTTGCTTCGAAATTTTGTCCCAAAGCCATTTCTTTCCAAATAACCAGTCTCATTTAGGACAAAATTACTTTCTTCTACCCTCAATGAAACTGTGTTTCCATTCCTTATATCTTTCTTATGTACCTCCTATTTTCCTACATACAGAGTTGCTTTCTTTATTTTCATCAGTCTTAAGCACATTTAGCAGAATTTTAACTCTTAGAAAACCTTAGTCTCCAATTGAGGACTTAGTAACCAATTGAGAGGTGTTTACATCAGAATTTTTGTAGATGGTAAATTCATGAAACAATTAAGTACAAAGCATGTTTTCCAATAGGTCCGAATAGCATTAATTTCTCAGCAATAAGAAGTTAAAAACACAAACCTATGTTCAATAATCAAAGTTTTAGCATTCCATCCTATTTGGAAGTTTCAGGTTACCAAGGACCTTGAAAGTTATCTCAACAATTACCCATGAAAACTGAGACATACAAAATTAACTATCATTAACAAATTGCAACAGAGATAACATGAGCTTATTTAACCTTTACTGATAACTTTAAAGACAGGTCCAGGGGCGCCTGGGTGGCTTGGTCAGTTAAGCGTCCGACTTCGGCTCAGGTCACAATCTCGCAGTCCGTGAGTTTGAGCCCCGCGTCGGGCTCTGTGCTGACCGCTCAGAGCCTGGAACCTGTTTCAGATTCTGTGTCTCCCTCTCTCTCTGCCCCTCCCCTGTTCATGCTCTGTCTCTCTCTGTCTCAAAAAACGTTAAAAAAAATTTAAAAAAAAAGACAGGTCCAATAAACTTAAATTCGTTTAAACATCAAATATGTTCCACCTGCATCCACCTAAAAGTCAATCAACTTTTTTCCCATTGTCAATTTTCATTTCGGGCAACAGTGGAGATATCTGAAATGGGTGGTCCAAGGTGGGGGTGCACTTTGCTCCTTTACTTGGAGGGTGGGAGGAGGAACCAATGGTGCCTGAGACACTGAGGATGGTATAGGGCCACACCCAAGTTGGTGCAGAAACATGAGGGGGAGGGGAAGGCAGAAGCAGCAACTGCTTGGGAATATTCCTTAAAGTCCTTTTCCCGAGGTAGACCAACGACAGTTGGCTCCAATTATAGCCTTAACCTGGGAAATGAGGGAGAATCCCTCATAACTATTAAGCAGAGGAACAGGGAGAGAGAGTCAGTGTCCCCTTTTAGTCTGGTTCTATCTCAGCTAGACCAATAAGGTCCCCTTCTTGAGCTTCCTCCTGATTGCAGCTGGGTTTTTGGGACTTTCCCTGGTTGGGACATTTATTCTTTTTAATGTCCTTTCTACTTGCAGTAGGTTCATTGACCCCTTGCTAAGGAGGTTCTGGGCCTCCCCCCTTGCTGCTGGGTATATTTATGGCCTTCTCAGCCCCCTGCTCTGATCCCCTGGAGAGCCTCTCGATATCAGCAGATGTGGACTGGCATCTGGAGAGTGCCTGTGCCTGGCCAAGGGTGCAATCTGGCCACCAGTCCTTGTGGGGGAGGGTTTTCTGGCCTGAAAGGGGAGGAGAAATGGGCGGCAGCAGTGGCAAGTTGGCCAGGGGAGGTGTTTCAAGCTCAGGGGAGGGGGGAGGGAGCCTAAAGACTCATGAAGAGGGGGAACATTAGGGGAGTGGTGGGTCTCTTCTTTGGCTCCCTGGGTGACTCCAGATAAAGTGGCTAAAACCTTTGCCTGGCTCTCCTTGCTCCATCCCGACCCCACAGTGCTCCTATAAGGTGGAGTCACAAAGACAGAGGGACAGGGGTGCCCCCCTCCAGTGAGGAGACCAGCCAGATACCCACCTGGCCATGCCCCAAAGGAATCCAGGCGATGCTCAGCCCCACAGGTCCCAGCCCTGCGACCCACGATCAGAAACCATTCTGATATCACCACAGACCAAGCGCCATCCATCATGGAATCGCAGACGGGCCCACTCAGATTCTGTGGACCCCTGGGGACCCCAAGGATGCCTGCCTGTGGAGCCACAGAAACGAACTCAGAAGGAAGGCTAGACTGAGTCGCACATTCACATTCACATACACACCAGAGGTTATTATATTCCCTACCATAGAATCCCTACCTGTGAGACTTCTGAAGTCTTGGGGAGTGATCAGGTCCCCCTTCCACTGTTGCTAGTGGGTCTGACTAGATTGGGCCCCAGCCTTACTGGTTCTGACGTCAGGTCCAGGTCCTCACCTGCCAAGTCTCCTCGAGTCTGGCGGGAATGGCGGAGCTGGGCTGGCCCGTGCGGACAGAGAAGGAGACTGCCGAAATTTAGGCAGGGCGCGCACTCTCCCTTGTGATCCCTCATTCTGTCACCGCCTCACTGTTCCCCCAAACCGGTGGCAACAATGGGCCAGCGCGGTTGGGTTTCCCAGCCAGGGAACCAAATTTGTTAGGGAATCAGGCTAGAATAATGGCAGAAAAACCAAGCAGCACTCGGAGACCTTGGTGGATTGGAGACTTATTTAACATTGGCAGGCTCAGAGGAGACCGTTTCTCTAAAGATCTGAGCTCCGAATGTGAGCAGGGAAGGTAATTTATACTTATAAGCCTCCATATTTCTGTGTGTGGGGGGGTGGTTTTCACGTGTGCAACAAACAAAGGAAGAAGAACCTGGAGGAGAGGTCTCTAAGCTAGAGACCAGAATTTGTTTTAGTCCAATCAGCCATCTTTGGTGTACTTTATCTGAAAGGGCGGGCCTATGCAGGCCAACTCCATCTTGTTCTGTGTCCTTCACCTTGACCACACCTCCTCCCCTTGAGTAACTCCCCCCCCCTTCACCTGCCTAACAGGACTCGGACCCTTCCCCAGCCAATCGGCTGAGGCCATAGCCATTACCTCACCAACTGCCAATAAAACCTTTGTCCTTTTGAAACTTGCTCTCTCACCCTGGTATCTCACTGCTGCGTCGGTGCAGGTAGGGGACTGAGCTCGAGCTAGCTCGAATAAAGGCTCTTTTGCTTTTGCATCGGGCTCGGCTCCCTAGTGGTCTTTGAGGATCACGAATTCTGGGCATAACATATCCACTTCTCCAACAATGGCATTTGGGGCTCAGTTCTTTGGGTACAAACCCAACTGAGCAAAAATAAAGTTGCTTCCTAGAAAAAAAAAGCCTCGGTGTCACAACTCTGTGCAAGAATCCTGCTACGATACTTGGGGGCTTGTGTCCAGGATTCAGAGACAGTGCATTTCCACCTCCTTTGCCACTGAGGATATGAACCTCCAAGCAGAAGGGGAGACTGATCACCTCCCAGAGTTGCCATAGTAGTTCCACAAAGGACAAGGAACGAAGCTGCAACGCTAAGGCTCTGGGCGGCAGGTTGGAGTCACTGTGTGACTGTGTATGGAGACTTGTCTCACCTTCATATCCTGGGTCAATGACTATGATAATTAGAGCCAACTGTCTCTGGTTAGTCTACCTCAAAACAGGGACCTTAAGGAATATTCCCAAGCAGCTGCCAAAACTCTCATTGTTTCAGGGAACTTACCTGTCTTCTCTGAACTGACATGGAGTGCCTAATTCCACTAGTGCAAAACAAAACAAAACAAAACAAAACAAAACACACCTGGATTCTGCTCCTCTGTCTGAGCTGACAAGATTTAAAACTTGGGAATTCTTTTCTCTGCCTTCTGCTGGCACATTGTCTTTTCTGCCTTCCCTTCCCCTCTCCTGTTTCTGCACCACCTGGGGTGCAGCTGCACTACTGGCCCCTCAATGCCTCAGGCACCATCAGCTCCTCCTCCCACCCTAGATGTTGAAGAGTGAAGATCACCGACTTCAGATTTCCCCACCAACGTTGCAGGTAAAAATTAACCATGGGGAACAAATTTTCTTAAGTGGACCCAAGTAAAACCTATTCAGTGTTTAAACTAATTTAAGTTTGTTGGTTTGAGATAGACAATGTTTATCAAATTAAATGAAAACAAAAACTTTTATTCTACCTAGATTTGCTAAAGGTCAAATAAACTCATGTTATCTCTGTTCCAATTTTTCAGCAAAGGGATGACTTAAAGTAATGGTTAACTTTGTCTCATAGTTTTCATGGGTAATTGTTAAGATAGCTTTCAAGGTCTTTGGTAACCTAAAACGTTAAAGTTTTGCTTACATGATAAATTGAGATTGAATTCATTGGATAGCTAATGATATAAGAGGCTAAAGCACCAAGTACTAGATGTACGCCTGTGGTTTTGACTTGTTACAAAAAAAACTAAGGCTATTTGGATCTATGGGAAAACATGCTATGTGCTTAATGGGTTCGTAAGTTTGCCATCTAAAAAATTCTGATGTAACAAAGTTCACAATTGGTTAGTACTTAGTTTTCACTGGAGACTAAGGTTTCTAAGAGTTAAAATTCTGCTAAATGTAGTTAAACTGATAAAAATAAAAACAACTCTATAGTAAAAAAAATAGACACAAAAGAAAGATAAAAGAAATGGAAATATATTTTTGTTGAAGGTAAAAAAAAGTAATTTTGTCCTAAACGAGACTGGTTATTTGGAGAAAAATGGCTTGGGAAAAATCTAAATACAAAAAAAAAAAAAAGTTGTAAAAGGTTCGTGAAGGAAAATCTTTAAAAAAAAAATTCATGTGTGGTCAGGATGGACTAAGGTTAAAATAAATATATTTAAAAAGTACTCTGGGTTAAGATTAAAATTCCTCCTCCTTTGATCCAAAGGCTGGGAAAGTGATGACAATACCCTCAGTTCTGGACTCCAAATCCTCCACATTTATGATGTTCCTGTTCAGCAGAGGTATCCATACCTCCATACCATCCATATGAGGGATGGATGATATATGAAGAGCTTTTACTAAGATACTTGGGAGCCATTTTACTAAACTTAGCCCATTATATGCCAAAAATGGATATCCACATGGCTAAAACATATTTATGTGGGCATTGTTGAAAAAGGCAGAGGAATAGACCTTGACTTTGGCCTTTTAACCTCCTCCCTCAATAGTCAATGATTAATATGTAAGTTATTGTTGGGCCAAATAAAATTAGTACATCCTATGACAACCAGGAAAGTCTTGCTTGGCCACAGTCCACAGTGAGCTTGCAAGCTCACAACATCTTGCAGGTGGGAAATGGAGGGGTAAGGAAAAAAACAAAACAAAACAGAAAAGACCAGGTCAGCTCTCGGAGGTAGGGTCAAGCCTAGGTAAGAATAAATACTCCCAGCACCTTGCAAGACTAACAGGGCTTTGGCTGCCAATCGCATAGCCAGCCACAATGTAGGGCCAGGAGACGAGGTTTCCCCTGGCCAGCTATAGGAAATTGAAATAAGAGGCAACTATCTTCCTTTTTCCTATAAATGGGTAATTCCCCAACCAAAGCCATTACTCCTTTGGAATGCATTATGATTCATTTTCTTTTGCACAAAGGCTTGGCCCAATACAAATTGGAAGAGGGAACCTGGCCTCCAGAGGGAAATATCAATGACAATACTATCTTACAATTGGACTTGTTTTGCAAATGTAAAGGAAAATGGGGAGAATTCCCCTATGTTCATTGTTTTTGGGCCTTAAAAAATCGAGATATATGTAAACAATGTAAGGTGGATCCTAATTTAATGGCATCCCTTTCTAAAGTCCAGCAATCAGGAGGGGAAACAATTAAGTGCTCCTTATGTGTATCCAAAACAGACCTAGAGAAGGAGGAAAGGAAGTCTTCCAGCTCCTCCTCCTCCTCCTAGGGTCTGCAATCTATATAAAATAATAATAATAATAATAATAATAATAATAAAATTCTGTTCCCTGCTGCCCACCTTATCCAGGCCCTCCCTGTAATGTAACAGACATGTTTCCCTTACAAGAAACTAGAATTCCAGAAGAAAAAAAACTTTACATTACAAGGTTTAAGACAGATAAAAGAGATCTAGGTAAATTTTCTGATCAGATAAGTACATAAAGACTTCTCAGAATATTACGTATGTTTTTGAGTTGACCTGGAAAGATATAGTGCTTTTGTTAAATCAGAATCTTAATGAGACAGATGTTTTTAAAAAATTTTAAGGAAATCTAAGATTTAGCCCTTAAATTATGCTAAATTAGCCACTATTTGACAAACACAAAATGAGAGCCCAATTGCCTTCCTGGAGAGGTTGAGGGAGGCTCTCCTTAAATATATGGCTATCTCCCCTGACACCCCTAAGGCTGAGATAATTTTAAAGGACAAATTTGCCACTCAATCAGCCCTAGATATTCAGAGAAAATGCAAAAATTGGCTGTTGGCCTTAAAGGGACCCTGGAGGAATTCTTACAAGCTGCTAATTGGGTATATTACAAACAAAACAGGAAAGGAGACTTAAAAAAAATCTGAGGCCTTAGTTGTGGCCTTATGTACCATGTAAGACTGGACTTCCCGAGGTCCTGGCACCAAGTGTCATTTATATGGCCATTCAGAGCACTAAAATGAGAATGTCCTCAGAGGGGACAACCAAAATAAAAACCCTATAAGCCATGCCCCTTGTGTGGAGACAGTCACTGGAGATCTGAATGCCCTCAGGGACCTCTATCTGTGAGGGCTCAGATAACCAGTGTCTCTGGAAGGGACTAACCCAGGGCCTGGGTATCTTCATCGTAGCTCCCCTAAACCAACTGTTTATCAAAAGCCCAGGACCCTGGGTAACTCTAAATATAGAAGGAAAACTGGTTTATTTCCTTCTTGACACCAGAGCTACCTTTTCTGTCCTCCTTTCCACTCCAGGCCAACTATCCAAACACATCATGATGATTAGAGGCATCTCCAGAACACTTCTAACTAAATGCTTCTCTCAGCCCCTGGGACATATATGGGGAAACCTAATTTTTTCTCATTCTTTCCTGAAAATGCCAGAGAGTCTAACTCCCTTGCTAGAAAGGAGTATAACTAACTAGAGACTATGGTGCTACTAACTCCAGGACAGATAAACAATTATGTGAGTTTTTGAAAATTACTAGATATTATAGGCTGTAGATACTAGGGTTCAGGAAAATAGTTTGCCTGCTGTATCAATTATTAAAGGAGACTCAATCCCACCTACTCTATTCCCCCTCCTCCAAAAAAAATAAATAAATAAACTGGGGTCTGACTGCTAGACACTGTCTCCAGCCCTTAAAATGGTTACAAACAGAGCAGGGCAATTACTATTACCAAGCACACAGAGGTAAAAGATCATTAAAACATAGCATCAGACCTTTCATTTACGGAGGAACAAAACTTCTTAAATGGCCCAAAAAATGTTTACTGGAAAAAAACATTTGTCAAGGACAGTTCTGCAAGTAGTATCAGCCTGTGAAGTATGTCTTAGAAACAATCCTTTCAACCACAAACTTGCTCTCCCAGGCAATCAACGAACTGGAGGCTATCCAGAAAAAACTAACAATTATGTTTCACTCATATGCCAAGGTCAAAAAGATTCCAACATCTATTTTTATGGGTTAATATTTTTACTAATTGGGTAAAGGCCTTCCTCTACAAGACAGAGAAAGCACAAAAAGTAATAAAAATTCTGCTTTATAAAATAATACCGAGGTTTGGCTTACCTAAAACTTTACAAACTTGGTAAATGGCTGCCTGAACTCTTTCTCTAGTAGAACTTCTGGCTCAAAAAAGTTTTACACCTCAAAATAAAACAAACTGTATGCTTATACACAGCAAAACTCTAAATAACACCTCACAAGCATTAGATACTTAAAAATTGTTTTTTAATTAAGTTAGGACCAAACTCTTGGAAATAGAGCCACCATTAATTACTTACTGCTCCTGCTCCTCCACCACCTGGGTTATGAGCCATTCCCTGACATATGTTGTTTACAAAGCCAGGGTCTCTCCTAGATTATTTGACAGGTTTGAAAACTGGGGAGATTATCTTAAGATGTCATCTTGTTGGTCAGTATAATCTTTATGTTTTACTCTTTGTGTCTGCTAATGTTTATGCTGCCTCATGCCTGCCAGCCTTCCTATAAAACTATACTGTATACTCGACTGACCCTTGGGTAGACTCTAACTCTTGTATCCCTACACTGTCCCTTATCAGCTTAAAAAAGACAGAATGATCATCGACCCTATTCTCTAACAGCAGTTACAGGCCCTATTCCATGGGAGAAATAAATAGGGAAAGGGTTGACATTAGGCATGGAGAAATAAGGGACCTTCAGGGAGGCAGACTGCAGCTGCAAGTGGGAGGCTAAAGAAGCAGATGGGGTTCTCCCCTTATGAAATGCTTTATGGGAACCCTCCCTCCATTATCAAGGGCATAAGGGGGGAATCTAAATGAGATAGAAAACCTAACCCTAAGACAACAGACGCAGGCCCTTGGCTCTACCCTAACCACCTTACACCACGGGGTCAGGGAGCGATTACCTGTTAATCTGACCACAAACGCTTACCCCTTTAAACCAGGAGATACAATATGGATAAAAGAGTAAAATGTCCAACCCCTAAAACCCCTCTGGAGGGGCCTGTTCACTGTCATTTTGTCCATCCCTACTGCAGTAAAAGTAGCAGTCCCTAGGTCCCTGGATTCACTACATTAGAGTGAAGCTGGCATCTTGAAGCTGGGAGTGCATTCCTGATCCGTCAATGCTGTGCAAACTGACCATTTGGAAGAAGCAATCTGCAACTCCAGAGGCTCCAGGAGACTGCAGCCCTGCTTTAGTCACTCTGGAAGCTGGCTAATCTACACACAGGAAAAGCTTGAGGAATTGATTGTCTGATGAAACAAAAGACTTGTCCTTATTTTCTATGTTTCTTTACTGTGATGCACTGTCACGCCTTGTCACTATTATTGTGATTCTTGCTCTACTCTTTGTCATAGGATTGGCTGAGGTCGCCCTGGCCAGCTGGAAATGTGGTGAGAGGTTTCTGTTAATGCTCACCTTCCTTTTGTGGATAGGATACTTCGTTGGTGCCAACATAGGAAAACAATGGCCATAAAAGACTAAAAAATTAGATCCCCACAAGCCTTATAGTAAAACAAAATACTCCAGTCCTACTACCGGGGTTTGGTTTCTCAAAAGCTCAATTATTGGGAAAAACTGTCTTCCTAGTGGGAAAAAAAGTTCATCGTCATCTCTGTTAAAAATTTAATATGCCTAGGCCAAAAATTTTATAACTCAACTACCTGGAAAACCCAATGGTGGGGGACCCCAGATCACCTTGAGCCAGATCCCTACCCTTTGTCTAACTTTTCTCATCCCTGAGAGACCTGGGACAATGTCAACGCAACTATCAAATGGTGGGACCCAGGTGAACTATACTAAATATGTGGAAGGACAGCCTATATAAACCTCCAAACCAAGATAATGCTCTTTGACCCTCAATAGAGGGGTCTGAGCATCAAAGGGGGGAATGTGGTAGGGTCCTCTTCCTAAGGAAAAACAACAACAAAAACCTCAAGGCAACCTGGCTATATAGGACAACACCCCTCAGGACCTTGTAATATGAGACCACTTAATCAGACTGCATGTTTGTGTGTTACCATATATGGGACACAAAAAATATATATAAAAAACTACACCATGTGGCGTTTGGATAGGAACCCAACTGAGCAGTGCCGACAAAAAGTTGCTTCTTAGAAAAAATAGCCTCCGTGTCACAACTTGCTGTGCGAGAATCCTGCTACAGTGCTCCTTTAAGCAGGAGACCAGCAAAACCAGTGGTTGAGACAAGTACTGGGAGAAGAGGAGTCAGGGGCCAGCAATTGTTCTGAGAAGCCTGGAGCTCTGGCTGCCCACCAGGTGAGAACTTCCTGGGGTGCTCATGGGGGGGGGTGTAGCAGCGAGGGTACAGGCAGCCACTCTTAGGCTTTTGACGTCGCGTTTGACTGCTTCTGCCTTGGTTATGCTTCTCCCCAGAGTGAAGGACGTGGCACACCTGGCCACACTATCCAGCGTGAAGGCAGAGCAGAATGTCAACATATTGGAACCGGCTCTTTCCCTAATACTTGATGCCCAATGAATATGTCCAAAATACATTTCATTTTCTGATCTGTAGAAAAGGTTTTGGTTGCATTTGTGATGTGCCTTTCTGCAACATGATCATGTTTCCAAAAAAAGTTGTGGTGATGCTTACAAACCAGTGTAATCCAGTTTGTAGGTTATTTGCTTTCTGAGACAGAATAACTGACAGAAGAGTTAAACTTCTATCTTTTAAAGTACTGTGGTGTGTATAAATTGATGTTAGTTTTGCCAACTAACAAACTGACAGTAAACTTTAATTTGGTAATGTGGAATTAAGCCAATCCCACTCCCTTTTTTGCATCTCATTAAAAAAAGGAACTTTCTGGTCCTTTCCCATTCCTTTGTTTGTTTGTTTGTCTTCCCAGAATAGATACTGAGGAAAGAAACCTAAATGTAAATTGTGGAATTTACAAAGGATGCCAGAAATAATGAACTTTCTCAGCTCTACAAATTTTTATTTTTATCAAGGCCACAACTTTCTGGTAGAATAAAACTTAAAAATATTTCTTTTGACAAATTACAGGCAATATTTTGGGTTTCTAAATGATATGTTTTTCAAGTACTACTTAGTAAGAAACTGTTTAATTCTGAATTAAATACAAGATGCACAAAAGGAAGGTTTTATTTACTTAAGCTTCTAGTGAAAAGCTTTATCTTGGCATGTCTGTGGTGCCAAAGTTAATTGGAGGTTTCTTTCACGCAGGTGTTTGAACAGTGTACTGGTCTCCTGAAGAGTCTCTCTGCTGGAGTGTTCTCAGTGTTGGACCCATGCTGGTAAATTATGTTTGTTAGGGAACTGGAACCAATACAAATATATTCCCTTTTTAAAATTTTTATATTTTTTAAATATTTTTTAAATTATGCTCCACACCCAAAGTGGGGCTTGAACTCACAACCCAGAGATCAAGAGTCGTGTGCTCTATTGACTGAGCCAGCCAGGCACCACCAAGTATGTTCATTTTTTAAAGATAGAGAGATCAAGGTTTGGAAAGATTGACTTAATCATACTTCAGGCTACACTGTCATGCAGGGGGAGCAAAGAACTAAGACGTCCTTTCTCTAGCCTGGCTTGTTATCTGTTTAATTGTGAACTATTTTGTTTAAGCACCATTCAAACCAGAACTCTTATTTTCTCTCACTAGCTCCTGCAGGAAAAAAAATGTCAGACCTAATGAAAAGAATTTTTGTTTTAATTAAAAGCAACTCTCAAGGTGCCTGGGTGGCTCAGTCGGTTAAGCATCTGACTTTGGCTCAGGTCATGATCTCACAGTTTGTGGGTTCCAGCCCCACATAGCTCCAGATCCTCTGTCTCCCTCTTTCTCTGCCCCTCCCCCTCTTGCACACAGGTGTTTGTGCTTTTGTGTGCACTGGTACTCTCTCTCTCTTTCTCAAAAATAAATAAACATTTTAAAAAGTAATTCTCTTATGACAAAAGAAATGTGATTTATCTGGAAAAGTTAGACACTGTAATAAGCAAAAGGAAGAGAATCAGAAACACTAATAATCCCACCACCTAGTGATAACCACTGTGAACACTTTTTTATCTTTCCCAATTTGTGTGTGTGTATAAATATACAGCTTTTCACAAAAAAGAAAAATAACAAGATTCTATTCTCAGTGTGAAATATGAGTGGGCAAGTAAGATTAATGTCCAGATCTGGAGAAAGACATAATCAAGATTCTTCCTAGCTGGTTGAGCCTGTGGTTGTGAGTGCTTTAACATTTGATGTTTTTTATTAGCAGAAATTAATTTTTGAAAAAATGATGTTGAACGGTACAAATAAATTGATAAAAGCCTTCCATGATGAAAAAGTATGACAGTTGGTCTTATGAAGGAGCATTGATCCAGGAGGGTTGCATTCTGTTGTTGCTTGGAATGATATGCTGTTGTCCTCCCTGGAAATATTCAGGATGACTTCCTTCTCATGCTTATTAACAATAGATTACACACATCCATCCCAACATAGACTTAAATAGCCCTCAAGGTCCTTGTGGGTAACTCTTATCAGAGCTAACTCTTCACTGAGGGAAGCATAACTTTATTAAAAAGAAGTATATAGAATTTGTGTTGAAAAATCTTAAAATTAGATATATCTATGTATTAGGTATATTTAAGACATTGCATGTATTAACAACAGTTTTTCTCTTTTTTTTCCTCTTTTTTCTAATAACAGTTTTTATGTGCACACGTACACACTCCACTAGACCCAGGAGTCTGGTGTTTAGCAACCTTGTCAAAAGGGGCCATTAACTGAGAGGATAATACACCAGAGAAGGGAGAAGGTGAAGGAGTACCACTGGTTCAATGTGAAGGAAAGAGGAAGAAGAATGCCTATGGGGTAAAGTGCATGTGTGCATCATTCATTATGACATAATCAATAAGAGGATGAAAGAAAACATTAAAAAGAGATCTCAAACATTTCCCCAGGGGAGACTGCTGCCTCAGTCAGAAGAGCATGCAACTCTTGATCTCAGAGTGGTGAGTTCAAGCCCCACGTTAGGTGTAGATATTATTTAAATAAATATTTTAAAAAATACATTTCCCCAAAATGTGGCTGAAAAATTGAAGAGAATGTAGTTTGTAGTTTAATGTCATCCCTTGCTATAAAGAATTTTCCTTTTTTTTCCACAACTAATTTTGGGTGCTTAAAAGTCTTTCCTTGTCAGGGCTCTGTATTGACAAATCGGGGGAAGTTACATTGCATTTTCATCATAAAATTATGCACTATTTCTTAGTCATAGCATCAAAAGTGTAAAGTTATATATAGCATGTGTAACCTACCAAGTCAACATACCTTACAACAACCAGAATAAAGCCCTCTTACATAGGGATGTTAACCTATTTTTTTTTCTTTTGAGAGAGAGAGAGAGAGCGCACAGGAGAGGGGCAGAGGGAGAGGGAGAAAATCTTAAGCAGGCTCCACGCCCAGAGTGGAGCTAGACACGGAGTTCAGTCTCACCACTGTGAGATCATGACCTGAGCCAAAATCTAGAGTCAGACACTTAACCAACTGAGCCTCTCAGGTGCCCTTAACCTATTTTTTTGAAATGAGAAAACTGAAGCTCAGGAATTGTTTCACCAAAGAGCACTTAGAGTTAGAGACATAATTCATATTTCATTCCAAAGATAGTATTCCTCATATCATCTGTGTTTTTGTAGGAAAAAGTGAATGATTTTGCTTAAAATGCTTAATACTCAAAATGTGTCTGTGCTGCAAGGTAGCTTAGTACTGACCCAAGAATAGATGTATCAATGGAGTAAGATATAGACTCCAGAAAAGAGTTCAATGAATGACTGCCAATGTTTTCTTTGATGATATTTTTATATAGTAACTTTGGTAAAAGCTGGATAATTCAGGATACTGGCATACGGGTAGCTGTTTTAGTATGATTTTTTTAATTTTTAAATTTTATTTATTTAAATTCAAGTTAGTTAACAAACAGTGTAGTATTGATATCATGAGTAGAACCCAGTGATTCATCACTTATATATAACACCCAGTGCTCATCCCAACAAGTGACCTCCTTAATGCCCAACGCCCATTTAGTCAATCCTCACCCATCTCTCCTCCAAAAACCCTCAGTTTGTTCTCTCTACTGAAGAGTCTCTTATGGCTCTATTTTTATCTTATTTTTCCTTCCCTTCCCATCTGTTTTGTTTCTTAAATTCCACATATTAGTGAACTCATATGGTATTTGTCTTTCTCTGACTGACTTATTTCACTTAGTATCATATACTCTCATTTCATCCATGTTGTTGCAGGTGGCAAGATTTCATTTTTTTGATTGTCAAGTAATATTCCATTGTACATGTATACTGCATATTTTTATCCATTCATCAATGGACATTTGTGCTCTTTCCATAATTTGGCTATTGTTGATAGCACTGCTATAAACCTTGTGGAGTATGTGCCCTTTCAAATCAGCATTTTTGTATCCTTTAGGTAAATACCTAGTAGTGAAATTGCTGGATCCTAGAGCAGTTCTATTTTTGAAGAACCTCTATACTGTTTTCCATAGTGGCTGCACCAGTTTGCATTCCCACCAAGTGCAAAAGGGTTCCCCTTTCTCTGCATCCTTGCCAACACCTGTTGTTTCCTAAGTTGTTAATTTTAGCCATTCTAATGAGTGTGAGGTGCTATCTCATCGTGGTTTTGATTTGTATTTCTCTGATGATGAGTGATATTGAGCACCTTTTCATGTGTCTGTTCACCATCTGGATGTCTTCTTTAGAAAAATGTCTATTCATGTCTTCTGCCCATTTCTTTACTGGATTATTTGTTTTTTTGGTGTTGACTTTGATAAGTTCTTTATAAATTTTGGATACTAAGCCTTTATCTGATATGTCATTGCAAATGTCTTCTCCCATTCTGTTGGTTGCCTTTTAGTTGTGTTGTTTGCTTCCTTCACTGTGCAGATGCTGTTTATCTTGAAGAGGTCCTAATAGTTCGTTTTTGTTTTTGTTTCCCTTGCCTCCAGGGACATGTCTAGTACGAAGTTGCTTTAGCCAAAATCAAAGATGTTGCTATCTGTTTTCTCCTGTAGGATTTTGATGGCATGGACCACTTTCTTACACTACACACAAAAAATAAATTCAAAATGGATGAAAGACATAAGTGTGAGACAGGAAACCATCAAAATTCTACAGTATGATTTTTTAAAAATTTTTTTTTAATGAAATTTATTGACAAATTGGTTTCCATACAACACCCAGTGCTCATCCCAAAAGGTGCCCTCCTCAATACCCATCACCCACCCTCTCCTCCCTCCCACCCCCCATCAACCCTCAGTTTGTTCTCAGTTTTTAACAGTCTCTTATGCTTTGGCTCTCTCCCATTCTAACCTCTTTTTTTTTTTTTCCTTCCCCTCCCCCATGGGTTCCTGTTAAGTTTCTCAGGATCCACATAAGAGTGAAACCATATGGTATCTGTCTTTCTCTGTATGACTTATTTCACTTAGCATCACACTCTCCAGTTCCATCCACGTTGCTACAAAAGGCCATATTTCATTTTTTCTCATTGCCACGTAATATTCCATTGTGTATATAAACCAAAATTTCTTTATCCATTCATCAGTTGATGGACATTTAGGGTCTTTCCATAATTTGGCTATTGTTGAGAGTGCTGCTATGAACATTGGGGTACAAGTGGCCCTATGCATCAGTGCTCCTGTATCCCTTGGATAAATTCCTAGCAGTGCTATTGCTGGGTCATAGGGTAGGTCTATTTTTAATTTTCTGAGGAACCTCCACACTGCTTTCCAGAGCGGCTGCACCAATTTGCATTCCCACCAACAGTGCAAGAGGGTTCCCGTTTCTCCACATCCTCTCCAGCATCTATAGTCTCCTGATTTGTTCATTTTGGCCACTCTGACTGGCGTGAGGTGATACCTGAGTGTGGTTTTGATTTGTATTTCCCTGATAAGGAGCGACGCTGAACATCTTTTCATGTGCCTGTTGGCCATCCGGATGTCTTCTTTAGAGAAGTGTCTATTCATGTTTTCTGCCCATTTCTTCACTGGGTTATTTGTTTTTCGGGTGTGGAGTTTGGTGAGCTCTTTATAGATTTTGGAGACTAGCCCTTTGTCTGATATGTCATTTGCGAATATCTTTTCCCATTCCGTTGGTTGCCTTTTAGTTTTGTTGGTTGTTTCCTTTGCTGTGCAGAAGCTTTTTATCTTCATAAGGTCCCAGTAATTCACTTTTGCTTTTAATTCCCTTGCCTTTGGGGATGTGTCGAGTAAGAGATTGCTACGGCTGAGGTCAGAGAGGTCTTTTCCTGCTTTCTCCTCTAAGGTTTTGATGGTTTCCTGTCTCACATTTAGGTCCTTTATCCATTTTGAGTTTATTTTTGTGAATGGTGTGAGAAAGTGGTCTAGTTTCAATCTTCTGCATGTTGCTGTCCAGTTCTCCCAGCACCATTTGTTAAAGAGGCTGTCTTTTTTCCATTGGATGTTCTTTCCTGCTTTGTCAAAGATGAGTTGGCCATACGTTTGTGGGTCTAGTTCTGGGGTTTCTATTCTATTCCATTGGTCTATGTGTCTGTTTTTGTGCCATACAGTATGATTTTTTAAGTGACTTTAATTGTGGCTAAATCCTTTTATGATTACAAAAAATTCAAAGATTAAATATCCTAAAATTATTATCAAACAGAATTATTTCTTCCAGATATAGAGTTTTGAAACAACATTTACATAATTTAGGCCACAGATTATTTTAGCTATTTGCTATTAAGGTTTCCAGGATACTGCCAACAGTGCTCATTAGTTCCTTTTCACCCCACTTGCCTTATTCTCAGTGAGAGACAAAAATTTTGCTGTTAATCACAAATAATTTTGTTTTTATGTTTGGTACTTTGTTCTACGTGGATTTTATTTATGGAACTTTACATATAGGGCCTTTGGGCCTAATATAACTCTAGTATATTTAACAAAATAAGTTTTACTGACTACCCCAATAGGAGTTGGTGGTCATGACTATAAGATTGGTCATAGACCTATAAATACACTGAGCTAATTATTCAAAAAATTATATTTAAAATGTAATTTAAACCCTATCTTTCAAATTTCTTTTTTCCCAGTTTTACTGAGATATAGTTGCCAAATAAAAATTATATATATAATATATATATAATATATATAATATATATACACATACATATATAATGTGATATTTTGTGATATTTTGTGATATTTTGATATAATGTGATATTTTTATATGTGCACTCATTGTGAAATGATTACCACAATCATGCTAAGTGTCTGTTAATGGATGAATGGATGAAGAAAATGTATGTGTGTGTGTCTGTGTGTGTGCGTGTGTGCTAGAGTAATATTAGGCTTCAAATAAGGAGGAAATACTGTCATTGCAGCAACATGAATGAAACTGCAGGACATCATGTTAAGTGAAATAAGCCAGACACAGAAAGACAAATACTGTATGATCTCACTCGTATGTGGAACCTAAAAAAGTCTAACTCATAGGAGCAGAGAGTAGAATGAATGGTGGTTACCAATGACTGAGGGCTGGGAGAAATGAGATGTTCATCAAAAGGTACAAAGTTTCAGTTATGCAGGATAAATAAGTTCTGAAGATCTAAGGTACAGCGTGGTGACTACAGTTAATAATAATGTATTGTATAGTTGTGGTTTGTTAAGAATATAGTTCTTATGTGTTTTCTCCCTACCCAATAAACTGGTAACCATGATTCCAAATTACTTTTAAAAATTTTTAACAACTTTATGTAAATACAATCCACATACTATATAATTCATCTTTCTTTCTTTCTTTCCTTCTTTCTTTCTTTCTTTGTTTCTTTCTTTCTTCTTTCTTTCTTTCTTTCTTTCAAGTATAGTTAGCATACAGTGTTATGTTAGTTTCAAGTGTACAATATAATAATTCAACAAGTCTGTACATTACTCATTGCGCATCATGTTAAGTGTACTCTTCATCCCCTTCACGTATTTCACTCAGACTAAGAGTCTGTTTTTTTTTTCCTTTTAGGATTGCTTGTTCTAGCTTCAAGAAAAATGCTGGTGCAATTTTGATTGGGCTTGCATTGAATGTGCAAATAGCTTTGGGTAGTATTGACATTTTAACAATATTTATTCTTACAATCCATGAGCATGGAATGTCTTTCCATTTCTTTGTGTCTTCTTCAATTTACTTCATAAGGTTTCCATAGTTTTCAGCATACAGATCTTTTACATCTTTGGTTAGGTTTATTCCTAGGTATTTTATGTTTCTTGGTGCAATTGTGAATGGGAGGAATGTCTTACTTGTCTTTTTGTTGCTTCATTATTAGTGTATAAGAATGCAACTGATTTCTGTACATTAATTTTGTATCCTGTGACTTTGCTGAATTCATGTATCAGTTCTAGCAGACTTTTGGTGGAGTCTATCAGGTTTTCCATGTAGAGTATCATGTCATCTGCAAAAAGTGAAAGCTTGACTTCATCTTTGTCAATTTTGATGCCTTTGATTTCCTTTTGTTGTCTTATTGCTGATGCTAGAACTTCCAACACTATGTTGAGCAACATTGGTGAGAGTGGACATCCCTGTAGTGTTCCTGATCTCAGGGGGAAAACTCTCAGTTTTTCCCCATTGAGGATGATATTAGCTGTGGGCTTTTCATAAATGGCTTTTATGATGTTCCCCGGCCAAGCTCTGTCTTTCCGGGGCTCAACAACTCTCCCTCCAGGCGTCCTCTTGCCCTCCCCACTCTCTGAGAGCAGAGCTTTTGACTTTTAACATTCCAGATGTTAAGTCCTGTCAGCTGTCAGAACTCATGGAGTCTGGCCCCTCTGCTTTTGCAAGCCAGACTTGGGGGCTCTGCCTTGCCCAGCAGGCTGTCCCTCCACTGCCTGGCTCCCTCCCACCAGTCTGTGTAGCATGCACCGCCTTTCTGCCCTTCCTACCCTCTTCCATGGGCCTCTTGTCTACACTTGGCTCTGGAGAGTCTATTCTACTAGTCGTCAGGTGGTTTTCTGGGTTATTTAGGCCAATGTGGGTGGAATCTAAGAGATCAGCAGGACGAGGTGAGCCCAGCGTCCTCCTGTGCCACCATCTTCCCCTGAGATTATTTTAAAGGACAAATTTGTCACTCAATCAGCCCTAGATATTCAGAGAAAATGCAAAAATTGGATGTTGGCCTGGAAGAGACCCTGGAGGAGCTCTTATGAACTCCAACTGCGTTTATTACAACCTAGATGAAGAGAAAAGAACAGGAAAGGAGGCTTGGAAATCTAAGGCCTTAGTGACAGCCTTATATACTATGGCGGACTAGACTTCCTGAGGTCCTGTCACCAAATGCTACTTATGTGGAAATTCAGGGCACTGGATACAAGACTGCCCTCAGAAGAGATAACAGAAGTCAAAGCCCTGTAAGCCCTGCCCCTTGTGTGGAGACAATCACTGGAAGCCTGAATGCCCTCAGGGACCTCTATCTTTGAGGGCTCAGATAACCAGTGTCCCTGAAAGGGACTGATGGAGCCCAGGGAATCTTTGACGTGGCTCCTGGGAACCAATTGTCTATTAGAAACCCAGAGCCTCGGGAACTCTGGAGATATATATATGCAGTTAATTTCCTTTTTAACTCCAGAGCCACCTTTTCTGTCCTCCTTTCCACTTCTGGCCAACGATTCAAGCTCAGCATAACAATTAGAAACATCTCCAAAAAAACACTTATGACTTAGTTTTTCTCTCAGCCCTTGGGATGTATATGGGAAAACCCATTTTTTTCTCATTCTTTCCTGATAATGCCAGAGAGCCTTAATCCCTTGGTAAGAAGGGACATTATAACTAAATTAGAGACTATAGCGTTACTAACTCCAGGACAGATCCACAATTGCGTGGGTTTTTAAAAATTACTGGATATCATAGACTGTGGATACTGGGGTTCAGGAAAATAGCTTGCCTGCTATATCAATTATTAAAGGAGACTCAATCCTACCTACTCTCCTGAGAAAATGAACTGAGGTCTGACTCACGAACACTGTCTTCAGACCTTAAAATGGTTACAAACAGAGCAGGGGCAATTACTATTACTGAGCTCACAGAGTGAAAAGATCATTTAAACACTGCATCAGGTATTTCATTTAAGAAGGGATAAAATTTATGAAATGGCCCAAAGAATGTTTACTAGAAAAATTTGTCAAGGACATTTCAACAAGTAATATCAGCCTGCAAAATTTGTCTTAGAAATAATCCTTTCAACCACAAGCTTACTCTCCCAGGCAATCAAAAAACTAGAGGCTATCTAGAGGATGACTGACAATTAGATTTCACTCATATGCCAAGGTCAAAGAGGTTCCAACATCTGTTGGTATGGGTTAATACTTTTACTAATTGGGTAGAGACCTTCCCTGCAAAACGAAAAAGACACAAGAAGTAATAAAAGTTCTACTTTATAAAATAATACCTGGATTCAGCTTACCGAAAAATTTACAAAATAGTAATGGTAAGCGGCTGCCTTGGCTCTTTCTGTAGTAGAACTCCCAGCTCTTAAAAAAGTTTTACACCTCAAATTAAAACAACTTTCTACTTATACCCAGCAAAACTATAAATAACACCTCAAAAGCATTAGATGCTTTTTAAAAAATTAAATAAAGTTAGGGCCAAACTCTTAGAGAATAGAGCCACAATTGATTACTCAGTGCTCCTTCATCACTTGGGTTATGATAAATTCCCTGACATGTATTGTTTCAATATAACCAATAATTCTCACAGAGTCTTAAAACTGATAGATGACATTCAGGCATAAATGGACAAACTTAGGGTCTTTCCTGGATTGTTTGGCTGGTTTGTAAACTGGGGATATTATCTTAAGATGCCTTCTTCTTGGTTAGTATAATCTTTACTTTGTGTTTTTTCTCTTTGTGTCTGCTAATGTTTATGCTGCCATTTACCCCTGCATGCTGGACAGATGTTATAATGCCAGGAGGATCACTCCCTGTAACAGGAACGGGAGAACTTGATGGGAAAAATAAAAATAAGATGCTATTGGGGGCTGCTTGATCCGACCTGCCCTGATGTTCTCCAAGTCTGTTGGGTCATCTCTGATCCATCCTATCAGCCTCTGCCTAGACTTGAATTGGGCAGACCACTTGCTTTAAATTTTTTGTTTAACGTTTATTTATTTTTGAGAGACAGAGCGGGACAGAGCATGAATGGCAGAGGAGCAGAGAGAGAGGGAGACACAGATTCCAAAGCAGGCTCCAGGCTCTTAGCTGTCAGCACAGAGCTCAACACGAGGCTCCAACTCACAGACTGTGAGATCATGACCTGAGCCCATGTCAGACACTTATCTGACTGAGCCACCCAGGCGCCCCAAGACCACTTGCTTTAGATCCCTGTCTGGACCAGATGTTAAGTGCAACTCATTGCCTCCTCAATGATAACCAATTCCAGCCTGGCCAGAGCTGGCTGGCTCTGCTTGTCCACAGGATGCCCCCTTTATGCACCTACTCCAATAACACAGGCAACTGTAAATGTTACCCTGTTAACTAAAGACCCAGACCCCCACATGGTGAGACCTGTACTAACTGGAGTCAAACTGTCCCAAACAACTCCTAGATGCCTGACAGAAAATTGGGAACAGAGCCAGTCGGCAATCTGACCATTAGCCAATACAACCAGACTCTTGACAGTCAGAAACTTAGTAATCTTTCTACAACCCAACCCTGGTGTCCTTCCCTCCTAGGACTTTTATTTGTATATGGGACTGATGCTTACCTATGTCTACCAGCTGATGGGATGGACATGTGTACCCTGGCATTCCTCACTCCTCAGATAAACATTGTTCCCAACAATTAGTCTATTATAGGACTCTTGGCAGCATGTACTTAATCAAAAAGAGCTATTCAAGTCATACCTCTGCTGATTACTTTAGGAATAGCAGCAGGGGTGGACACTAAAATAGGAGGAATAGTCTCCTCAACCACTTATTATCATAAATTATCCAAGGACCTAACAGATGACATAGAACAAATTGCCAAATCCCTGGTAGTTTTACAAGATCAAGTAGACTCCTTAGGAGTGGTAGTCTTACAAAACAGGAGAGGGCTAGACCTGCTAACTGCTGAAAAGGGAGGACTATGTCTCTTCCTAAATGAGAAATGCTGCTTCTATGTTAACCAATCAGCAATAGTTATAAATATGGCCCAACAACTAAGGGAGTGAATTATCAAATGGAGGCAAGCATTAGTAGACTCATGGAACTCTTGGAGAAACATATGGCATTAGGCATCCTGGCTCCTCCCTATAGCAGGTCCTCTCCTAATACTTTTAATAGCCCTCCTGTTTGATCCTTGTATTCTTAATATGCTAACCAGGTTTTTTTCCTCTCACCTAGTGTCATAGACTCTAAGTCTAAAGTTCTCTCTTGGCCAGCAATAGAGCGGGACACAGGATGAAAAGCAAGAGATGGCTAATGTCTGGGAAAAGATAAGAGCCCCGAATAAGGGTTCTTGCCCTGTATTTATTAAAATCAGAAGGCTTACAAATGGGATGGGCGTGCACAAAGAGACAATGAATTGGTGAACATTAACTCATGGGCATGAGGGAAAAAAGGGGTTTGAAGACATATGGTGTTTGGGGTTTGGGTCAATAAAAATAAAATCCTGGTGCCAGGCAGATGGGCAGATGATTGTTAATGGCAGGCAGGAGACATCGTGTCTGTTTATCTTAGCTAGCCTAGGGGATGAGACAGACAGGGCAAATAACCTCTGGGTTAACAAGGCACCTTTTCTTTTGTTAATCAGCTCCAATCTGGGCAGCATCACCTGCAACAGTGAAGCACAGCAGTCTATAGCCCTATTTATCTTACCTAATTTCACCCTTCCTTCCTGTGAAAGTAGCTTTCTGCTATAGTACTAAATTGGGGGGCATTTTCACCCTGAACGCCTAATCTTTCTTACCTCATATACCTTTGTATTGGGGTCCTTTGTCTCCCTCTCTATTCTGGGTGCCTTTGCACCCCCATCTCTATCCTGGGGTCCTGATCTTGTTTACCCAAACTCGGGTGTGAGCATCCTATGGCTTTATGCCTTGTTAACCCATTGGTGTAAGCCTGGGGTGTTCTTAAGCTTCTTCCCCACAGCCTAGAAACTATGAAACTCCAGAGGATGCTTCAATTGGACCATTCTGTCACTACTCTCCTTTGGGAAAAAACCCCAGCTGTCTCACTCTTTCCTTCGACGTCCCTGTCCAGCAGGAAGAAGCCAGAATGGTCTTTTCCCCTCCTCCCATGACAGCAAGAGGTTCCCTGGCCCCCACAAACTGATTTTCTCTAAGGCTGCTATAGCAGCTAGAAAATCAAGAGGGGGGAATAAGAAGGAAATCTGGCAAGGGCAGATAAAAAAAGGGGGGGCCAGTCAGATGTCTGAGACCAGATCTTCCCCTTGCATGCTTTTGTTTTCTATACTCTTGCTTACCACCTGCATTTGTCACCTTCCCATGTAGCACAACCAATAAGTGCCCCCCACACACACTTTTTCCCTTAAGCCCCTACAATCCCACCCATAAAAGAAGGCCAGAGTTAGGGTTAGGGACTCAGACTTTGGAGATGATGCCACTGTGCTGGCACCTGTGCAGAATAAACAGTCTTTTCTGATTCCTCGAGTGGGTGTCATTTGTCTTTTTCTGCGAGCCGAGTATTTACTGTAACAATAGAATCATAAACTCTCGTTAACATAGATAGTAAGTTGTATGCATGGTATTCTTCCTTATTATTTGCCTCTATATAACATATCAGTTGAGTTTTTGAGGTAGTATATGGAAAGGAAGGAGAGGAAGAGGACCCTGACAAGCAAGTAACTCTTTGTAGTTAAATTAGAATATATTTTTAAGGTGACTCATATATTCCATACAACTGGGCTTAACTTAGTTTAACTTAAAGAAATACCTTGAATCGGCAAAGAGAAGAATGTGTGTGTGTGTGTGTGTGTGTGTGTGTGTGTATGTAAAGCAGTTTAAAGTTATGGTTCCTTTTTAAATGGGAGCCGTCATAATCCCCAATCTTTTATTTAGTCATATATATATATATATATATATATATATATATACTCAGCAGACACTATCATTACCAATCATTACCAAATTTTACTTTCTCACTCTCCTAATCCTTATTCCTAGTGCAGTGCACTCAGGAAATGATTAAAACCAAGTGAGAGATAGTGACTTCTCATCCTAACACCTAATTAGCAGATGACAAAATTCATGTCATGCAATGCCTGGACAGCTATGGATCATGAGAACCTGGGCTTTGTTGATTTCTAAATTGCTCCCTTCCAACTTCAAGGTGTAGGCTCCAACCCTGATGCCAATATTTAACTTCCTGTTTGCTCCTGTTGAATTTAAGCTGTGGCAAACTGAATGAATTTATAGGCCCATATTTGGACTTGGATGGAAGCAAGTTGTGAGGTAGCTTTTGTGAAATACTGGACACAGCAGAAAGTATAAAAGACATTGTAGAGAGAAGAAAAATGTCCTCTTAGGTGATTCAGGAACTGTCTGTGGCTGCTGAACAAGGAGCTACAGCTGGGACTGACAGCAGCCCCTCTTTCTACAGAAGGGCAGAAACTTCCAACAAGACCAGAGGTTTCCTTTCATCCAACTAAGAGAATCTAAGAACAAACTTAAATCCCTATAGGACTGAAACGCAATGTTCACAGACTCTGGGAGTGGCATTTCCCAGAGGCCTCTGAAGTGCTGACATCTAAGCTTAACCTGCTTGGTGCTTAAGGTCAAATTATTTATTCTTCACCATGTGTAATGCAAACCTCACACTTCCCTCATAAAATGGGAGCACAGTAGGGAAATGGGATCCCTTAGCTAAACCCCATAATGTATGGCACTCAGCTGCACCCCAGCCCAAGCACAGCTCTACACAGGATACCAACTGTACAAGAAATCATGTACACCTGCTGACTCTTTTACTTGTGAGTTCCCATCTGTACCAAATGACAGCTGCCATATGCAAAACAGACACTGTTGTCTGAATTTTTTTCAAAGTTTTCATTTTAATTCCAATTAGTTAATATTACAGTGTTATATTACTTTCAGGTGTACAATGTGGTGATTCAACAATTTCACACATCACCCAGTGCTCATCATAAGTGCACGTCTTAAGCCCCATTTCTGAATTTTAATGGGAAACTTTGCAAGTGGAACTTCTATTTCATCAGCAATTACACATTTTTGTGGCCTGTGGCTCATATTAAAGATGTCCTTTGTGTCTGAAACACTTGAATTAGCAAGGATGAGGACAAAATGGGGGTTCTCACATGTATTTGCATGTACTTCTATAACAGCATGTAGTAGTCATTGGGAATTTTCTGTAAAAAGACTAATGTTTTCCACATGGTCATTTGTAATCTGTAGTGGGTCATGAGATTAATGTTGTGGGCCACAAGCAGTATTTTAAAGAACTGAGATAAAATAAAACATAAAATACCACAGTGTCCTACATATATAATGCATCCATAGACCCCCCCCCACACACACTTTTGTGCCTTCTCAATTATATTTAAAAATATATGTTTTTCATGCATTGCAATAGAAAAGTTTGAAGGTCACTACTTTAGAAGGTATTAGATAAATGCCTAGAGGCCATTTCTTCAAACATACATGAAAATGATGGGTTGGGACCTGCTCAGAATAAGTTCACTGTCGTCAGTAGCTTCCAATATAATACTGGAAATTGTCAGTGTAGTTTACTTTGGTTCAGCTTTACTGTAGCCACTTGACCCTAAGAAAACTCACTTGTGTAATCCTGAAGTTATGAGAAGAAAGTCTGATGAGTGGTGAGGGGTTTTGATCATTATCTCTGTCAATGCCCTATTTTCTATTGTCTCTTTCTACAGCAGCAATGTGTGTGCTTCTGCACATGTGATGCTGCCTTGATCCATTCTCTTTTTTTTCCCTCCCTGCTTACTATGCTATCACATACTTCGCAGTTGTTGGGTAGCCAAAGCCCAGGAGGCTAATTAAGTACATCAGAGAATATTCTTTTCATGACTTGTTTCTGTTTAAATTTATTGAGACTCTTTTTCATGATCCAAAGTAGACTTGTTTCGTGAAATGTTTTATGTACACCTGAGGTGAATGTGTATTTTGCTCTCCTTGAATAGAATATTTAGTAAATGCAAATCACTCAATTTGAATGACAGTGTTGCTCAAGTCTACTATATCCTTGCCATTTCTCTACTTGTACTATAAATTATTGAAGAGGTGGTATTGAAATCTCACTGTGGATGTCTATTTCCCTTGAAGTTCTGGTAGTTTTTGCTTCAGATATTTTGAGCCTCTGATACAAAGAACATAACATTTAGGATTGTTATATCTTTTTTTTTTTTTTAGTAGGCTTCATACCCAGCATGGAGCCCAGCATGGGGCTTGAACTCACCACCCTGAGATCAAGACCTCAGCTGAGATCAAGAGTCAGATGCTTAACTGACTGTGCCCTGGATTGTTGTGTCTTTTGATTAATTGGTCACTTTGTTATTATTAAAGGACTTTCTTTATCCTTGGTAATATTTTTTGTTCTGAAATCCACTTTGATATTAGTGGTCTCTTATATTTATTGCTTTTGTAATACATCTTAGATTTGTAATATGTATTTTTCCATATTTTAACCTTTTTGTGTGTTTACGTTTATTTAAAGAAATTTTTAAATGTTAATTTACTTATTTATTTGAGAGAGAGAGGCACAGAGTGCGAGTGAGGGAGGAACAGAAGAAGAGGCAGACACAGAATCTGAAGCAGGCTCCAGGCTCTGAGCTGTCAGCACAGATCCCTAAGCAGGGCTTAAACTCACTAACCTGTGAGATCATGACCTGAGTCGAAGTTGAATGCTTAACTGACTGAGCCACCGAGGTGCCCCTTTTTGTGTGTTTACATTTAAAGATTATTTCTTGTAATCAGTATATAGTTGGGTCTTGAGTTTTACATTCAATCTGACAACCTTAGCTTAAAAAATTTTTTTAAACATTTATCTATTTTTGAGATACAGAGAAAGAGCCTGAGTGGGGGAGGAAAAGAGAGACAGAGTGTGAGTGGGGGAGGGGAAGAGAGAGATTGGGAGGCACAGAATCCAAACTAGGTTCCAGGCTCTGAGCTGTCAGCACAGACCCCAACTCGGGGCTTGAACACACACACTGTGAGACAATGACCTGGACTAAAGTCGGATGCTTAACTGACTGAGGAGGCCCCACAATCTTAGCTTTTTAATGGTGATTTTTTAGACCATTTAAATTTAATTATATTATTACTGAAGTTATATTTGAGTCTATTAATATTGAGTCTATTAATAGCAGTCTATTAAAGTCTGCTATTTAATTTCTATTGGACCCACAGGTACTTTGTTCCTTTTTCCTCTGACTACTTTTGGATTGAGTTCTTTTTTATGATTGCATTTTATCTCCTTTCTTGTCTTATTAGCTACAAGTTTTTTGTTTTGTTTTCCAGTGATTGCTTTAGGTTTTATGAAGTACACCTTTATTACTATCTACTTCAAGTATTATTATTTTGTAGTGAATTTTAAGGATTTGAGGGCTGATCCAGGAAATAGACATGGTCAGGAGGTGGCAGTAGCCTGCAACAAACTTTATTTGGGCAAGCCATGCTTGCCTGGAGGGGATTCCCTGATGGCAGGGAAACTCCTAGGGGAGAGAGGAATCAGAGAGGGAATTTACATGTCTAAGTCATATAAATTAGCAACCTGACAAGGAGACTCTGGATCAGAGAGTTCTGAAGAGCAGCAATAGCTTAGGGTCTTTTATAGCTATAGGGTTTATCTAATCTATGGCTAACAGATGTTAGGCACAATTTAATGGGCTATGCAAAAGAGATGGGCTCTGAATGGCTAAAAATCTGCTTATTTGGGCTCTGTTTAAAACAATTGATGTTGGGGTACCTGGGTAGCTCAGTCGGTTAAGTGGATGACTCTTGAATTTCAGATCAGGTCATGATCTCACTGTTCGTGAATTCGAGCCCTGCGTTGGGCTCTGCGCTCACAGTGCAGAGCCTGCTTGGGATTCTCTCTCCTCCTCTCTCTCTGCCCCTCCCCTGCTCTCTCTCTCTCTCTCTCTCTCAAAAATAAATAAAAATGTTTAAAAAATTAAAAAAAATTGTATGTATACGAATTTGAGTTTGGAGCCAGTACTTTTAATTTTTTAAAGTTTATTTGAGAGAGAGAGCACAAAGGACGTAGAGAGAAAAAGAGAGAGAGAGTCCCGAGCAGGCTCCCTGCTGTTCCCACAAACTGTGAGATCATGACCTGAGCTGAGATCAAGAGTTGGACACTTAACTGACTGAGCCACTCAGGCACCCCTGAAGCCAATGGCTTTTGAGTCAACACTGGCAAATAAACAAACAACCTAGCTGCCAATATATAGGAGCTATCTTTAACCATTTGCATACCAATCCATTCCCTGTTTTTATATTCTTTTACAATCTAAATTGTATGTTATCTCCTAATGCCTGAGTTTAGGGACAGAGATAAAGCATTTTGAAGACCCCGAATCCTATAAATGCAAAAACCAGGATTTTGAAACCCATTCACAGCCAGTCTTCCCATTTAGGGGGAAAGCCTGGAGAACAGATCACAAAAGATTTTTATTTGATCAATTGATCAGTAGTATAGTAATATTATGGTCCTTTTGGTGAAAATTTTTCTGGTTATCTGTAAAACTTTTGTGCATATTATTTACCCATATGCAACAAGATGTGTTAAGAAGTACACAGACCCCTCACTTGGAAGCCACTAAAATAATCTATCACTATGGGGTTATCTAATACCAACATCCCCAAAGTATGGCAAAATTCGACTAAGAGTTCTAGCCCTGACTGTTTATTTAATTTGTGTGGTTAAGTCCTTAGACATGACCATATATGTTTCTTTTAATTGTTGTGTGGTGTCCCACACATATGCTGTTTCTACTGCTCACAAAATTAGTGATCCTGAGGTAGTTAGTACCAGTGAGACTATTTGGAAAGCATGTTTGTGGCATTAGAGGGTTGTGGCTAGTGTGGTTTGTAAGGGCAAGTCCTTGGGGGATTCTATTGCTGAATTAAGTTCTACTAGAATTTTGAGGAAAACTCAAGTGAAGGAAATACTGTTAAATATATTTAAAAAACTTGTGATATTTCCTTAGAAGCTTGATTCCCTTACAGACTCACCAGGCTCCTTCTCTGTGTTCTTATGAATATAAGTTTGTATGTAGTAGTGCAATTTTAAGGGGGTGTTAATAAAAGCATACATGATTATAGTTAAACAAGCTTTCATGTTATTATTAACCTTGCATTCAGCAACTTGGTCAACTAAATTGGTTACGGGCTCAGCCTACCTTATCCTACATATTAGTGTGAGATTAGCTTCTGGATATTGTTGTTGGATATCAATATCCAGGAGAATAGGCTTATATTGATAAATGAGGATTATGGGGGGGGGCTTGGCCAGGGGAAAGGTACTATGCTATGTGTACTAAAATCAGGTTGGTGAAAGCAAGCCCAGTATGCAGTTAAGCTTGCCATGTTATATATTGTGGCAAAGGCTATATGTAGGTTTTGTTTGGTGGGTAATTATATGTTTCTGCTCTTTCCAAATGGTGTGTATTAGTGCCTCAGTTTCCTGATGTTTGCTAATAGTAAATACATATGTGTGTTTCAGTGAGCATAGGCTTAGTTTCACAGGTGCTCTCAGTGGTTTGGAAAAAGTTGTTTATTTAGCTGTGCACCAAATTAGATCTTGAGCTATAGGGCATTCACATAAGGGATCCTCACAGGTAGGCCAAGTTATTTTTAAAATATAGACATCGAAATACATCTTCCCATTTCTATACATGTGTATCATGACTTGGTTGTGTTTAAGTGGGGGACCACATGCTCTATCACTTCAGTTCTAGGGGAAACTTTTCTGGGGCATCCATTTATACAGCTTTGATAGCCTCATGGGTGGTCCCTTGGGAGATGCTGGTGTGACTACACCAATAAATTTCCCCCAAGTTAGCTTTGGTATCAGGCTTCTCATTATTGTTTCTATGTCCTGTACAGTGGGATATGCATTTTTTAGGATCCCCCAGAAAAGTACCATTGGGTGGAAATTACCCTCAAGTTTTCCCAAGTCTTTACTAATGGTGGCCTTGGTAAACCCAGCATATTTTGTAATGGCTGTAAGCAAGTAGTTGTCAATTTGAGTGGAGACACTCCCATGTAGAGGGCAGCTAGATTTCTCCATGGGATCAAATATAATTTTCATAAGAATTATCTTTATTGTAACACCCAAAAGGCACGATTGTTCACTGTGGGCAACCAGCATTACAGTTGTACAGCCTGTTACCACTGAGTGTTATGTAAAACTTACAGTTGGCACTGTGATAAGATTAAGTTAAGGAAGAATTCCCAGACTGGTTGCAGTCTCTCATTTTTTAGACGTGACTTGGCCTAGATAATATTATATAATATATATTTCCTTCCTTGTACATATTGATTAGCATCCAGGAAAGAGGTCTGTGGTAAGGTGCCCTTGGCCAGTTGGTTAGTGAAATTTCTCTGTTTTAATAAATGGGACTTGTGCTAGAGAGTAAGATCGTTATAATGAACAGGAAAAGAGGCCAGTGGTTATAAGGGCATACATTGTTGGCAGGTTTTACATTTAATCATCATCTAGGGGGTGCCTGGGTAGCTTAGCCAGTTAAGCATCCGAGTCTTGATCTCAGCTCAGGTCATGATCTCATGGTTCGTGGGTTTGAGTCTTGCATCAGGCTCTGTGCTGAGAGTATGGAGACTGCTTGGCATTCTCTCTCTCCCTCTTTCTCTTCCCCTTCCCCCTCTCAAAATAAATAAATAAAATAAAGTAAATCATCATCTGGGAATTAGTGAGAACTATAATTTTATCTCTGTAATCCCATAGGGTTTGCTGGTATTGACTCTGGATTAGAGTATTTTTAATTTGATTCCACCAATGACTAGAATCCTGGTTGTATTACTGGGTGCACACCATCTCTGGGTATGCCTTAGATGAATCTCATAGTTAGTGGCTCATTGCTCTGTTTGTTTGATGGCACTAGTTGGTAATAGTCACTTTCATTTAATTTGAAATAAAAGTTGGCCCATGAGGTTAGAAGGTACCTGTAATTCACAAGTCATATTTTAGAGTCTGGCTTAACCAGAATGTGTATTTGCTGGTAGTAGAAATAGGAGGGGGAGGCATGCCAGCCTCAGTGTTGGTGTTCATGGTCATGTTGGTAAGACTGACCAACCTGAATAGCCAACAGTGTGATTCCTGTGGTCCCCATCCTGACCCATATTGTGTGTCACTCTGTCATGTGCATGTGGCATGTTGTTTTAAGACATACCTTGCCAGCAGTAGGGTGTAGATTTCCAGGGCAAGGTGATCTATCAATGGGTGTGTAGTCAACACTGGCAAGTGTAGGAACTTCTCAGGTAAGGAAAGGGCACAGCAAGAGAGTAGGAGTGAAACTCAGAGGTTATCTGTGAGCAGCAGTAGATTTGATTGTACCCTTGGGTATCACCCAAATGGTGTTACTGGTCTGGGATGATTAGTTCTATGTTCTGGATATGAGAAGCAGGTCAAGGGTTGTTCCTTGGTACTTTTAGTGGAATATATGGGCAGCAGATGAGGACACCCTTCTGTTCATAGTGGTGAGTGGTTTGCTCAGCTTACACTGGATGAGAAGCAAAAGCAGGTTCAGTATTGTCCCATAGTCAGTGGTCCACAGGAGGTCCCTTTCTGGATGGAGGGAGAAGTGGCTAGGCTCTGGATTTTCTATTATGGAGAAAGATAAGATGAAAGAACCAGGTGGATGTTTCTTTGCTGTGAGAGGCAATTTCGGGGTTCTCACATCAGCAAAAACTAGTAATTGACTGGTGTCCAGTGTGGATATTTACACCAGCAGATGTCATAGTGTCTCTATTGGTTCTTTTCATTTCTTGTGAATTTTAATATGACACAGTTATGCCATAGGGCTATGAATTTAATATAATCAGAACTGTGGGCAATATTTTAATTACTTGGGGAACTATCATCTTGCAAGTTCTCTTAATAGCCTTTGTTTTAAAATATCATTATACTGGGGCTCCTGGGTGGCTCAGTTGGTTAAGCATCTGACCCTTGATTTTGGCTTAGGTCATGATCTTGTGGTTTATGAGTTTGAGCCCTGTGTCAGGCTCTGTGCTGGAAGTGTGGAACCTACTTGGGATTCACTCTCTTTCCCTCTCTCTCTACCCCTTCCTTGCTCTCTCCCTCTCTCTAAAAATAAATAAATTAAAAAAAATCATTATATTTTTCTATGACATCTGCTGCAGTAGGACAACAGGGTAGGTGGGAAACCCAAGAAATGTTATTTTGTAATGCCTATCGTTACATTGCTTTGCAATGAAGTGGGAGTCTTGATCTGATTGTATTACTTGTGGCACTCCCAAAGGTTGTAAGGCTGTTGTATTAACTCCTAAGTAACATTAGCAGAGGTTAGTACCCTGCATGTGTAAGCCAATAGAAGGCCTGTGTCAGTATCCACCATTGCCAATTCATATTTAATAGTTTTTTCTGCTTCAGAGAGAGGCCCAGTGAAATCAATTTGCCATGTCTGATATGGCCCTTCTCCTCTGTAAATCTTTCTCCCATGTGGTGGATCCAATGTCTAGATTTCTGGCATCTGATACAGTCCTTAATGGTTTGTCTGTCTGTTGGGTAGACTCCTCATTAACAATCCATTTTCATAACTACATGATGCCCAAATACCCTGACATCTCATGCATTCACTAATAGAAAGAGTAGGGTGTCTCCTCTCAAAGGTCTGGAGCCTACCCCTCTTTCTAGAGCCCTACCTCCTCTGGTGGTTTGGTTACTTCGTTAGGTTTAGCATTGTAGTGTGCCTCCTCCATGTCTTGCTTGGCCACATGTGTATTGTGCACCCATATTGGCAGAGTGGGAGCCAATGTGGTGATTTTTCCCATATCTCTGTATCCCAAATGTATTGGCTTGTATTTTGTAGCCCTGATTTTGCTGAAGTCTTGAACAAGTAGTTAGCTCATTAGCCACCAACCTGGCTCAATAAAATTATAAGCCTCAAAAAAATATTTGTCAAAGACATACTCTATTGCTGGGACTGTTATACAGAGCTCAGCCCACTAGACACCTTAGTCTGTCCCCCCATTTGGATTTTGGGTGTTTAAATGGGGGTAAGAGGTTGTGGCTGTCCATTGTCTGGTCCCTTATACTCCATGCTCATTCCATCAGTAAAGGAAGACCATTCATTTTCTTGTTTTGAGAATGCTGAACATCCACTCTCTTGTCCCCATTGAACAAAGGGCAAAGGAATTCCTGGGGTTTTTGGCAAGTTAGCCTCAGTGGCAGAGTATGTAGCTATTTCCTCATGGAGTTTGTGGCAGTCTGGTAGGGGTGGGTTTAGCTCAATCCTGTTGATACCATTTTTATTTTAATAAGGAGGCCTCTGTTGCTGATCCAGTTTTAAGGGGAGCTATTCCCATTACACAGGACATAGTATGAACCTTGGTCTGTAGGTAGTTTGTTTAGCCTAGGAGGCAGGGAACCTCAGTGTTGTTAGTAGTTTTGCTTTATGCCAAGTAGGGTATTGTTTATAGAGTTAACGGGTTAACACTTGACATTGAGTTTTTCTTTCATGAGTTTCTGTTAAATCCAGGACAGCTATGGGTTTTGTATTGTTTTAGCTTTCACCATCATTGCCAGTAAAGAGGACTTATATCTGTCAGGAGTCCCACTGAGAAACAATTGTATAGACTCAGGATTTAATTCAGCCTCCTCTGACTTGCTAAGTCATTATGCTGCATGCCATCTGTTACCTGATAAGCCCACTCCAGCACCCTCAGCTGATAGAGATCTTTGGCCTCAGCTAGGATTTTTTATTGACAGTCTGCCTAGGTGTTTATAAAGCCTCATGTAGTCCTCCAAGCCATGAAAATCCACATCAACAAGGTGTATGTGAACTGGGGTCAAAAGCCTCCCCTGGGGGTCCTTTACACCTTCTTCGCCTGTTGTGCAGGATCTTTTTGTGGGAACTCCATTTTTCCATCCTGTACTATGGCAGTCAATTTTTGAATTTCAGCCCCTGATAGAATTCACTCATCAGACACATACTACAATGCCTGGCAACCCCCCTTTTTAAATTTGGTTCCTGGGCCAGATCCTTAAGGAGAAACTGCACCTCTGAGAGAGTGGAAGAAAGAAAGAGAGAAAGAGAGAAGAGAGAAGAAGGAGAAGAAGAAGGAGGAGGAGGAGCAGGAGATCATGTGGGAGAGGGAGGGGGAGGGGGAGAGGGAGAGGGAAAGGAAGGAGAAGGAAAAAGAGAATGAAAAGGGGAAGGAGAAGACGATGACAGAGGAGGAGAAGGAGAAGGAGAAGGAGAAGGAGAAGGAGAAGGAGGAGAAGGAGTTCCCTTCTTCCGATGAAAACCAGCCCTTCCTTCTTGATCCTCCCCTCTTGTCTCTTTTGTCTATATTACTTACAGGTGGTCTTGGGGAGAGAGATTTTCTTCTCCACCACCTTGGTGGTATTGTGCTGCCTGTTCCTCTAGAGGGCACCAGTCCTCTTCTCCCAGGTCTTCTCCTCCATCTTGTTTTTCTGTCCTGGTGAGAAGCTTCCAAGGAGAAGGCCTAGCTTGCCTTTCCTGGTTTGGAGCCCCACTTCAGCAGGACAGCCCCCTGTTTAGGAGTCCTGAGAGGGGCAGGAATATAAACTTCCTTGTCTTTAGTCACGTTAAGTAATGCTTTAACTACCTCAACCCAAGGGTTGGGGTTTGGATACCCCTCCAGAATAATGCCATCAGTCCAGGGGCATGCACTCCTACCCCTTTTCTGTTCAGACCTGCAGGTGTTACTTACATTCTCTTGATCATGACCCAAATCCTCTCCCTTCCTCATCACCACTTGTAAGTTCAAAAGATTTGAGGGATGATCAAGGAAGCAAATATAAGCATGAGGTTGCAGTAGCACGCAACAAGCTTTATTTGAGTGACGCTTTGATAGGGTTACATGGGGGAGTTTCCTCACAGCATAAGAACATCTAGTTATGGTGTATGGGCCACTACCCAGAAGGAGAGGAAGGTAAGGGAACCACCAAAGGATAGAGAGATGGGGATGGGGTTTATGTGCCTAAGTCAAGTGTCAGCAACTCAGTGGGGATTCTCTGAGTTATAGAGCTCCAAAGGGCAATCGAAGTTTGTAGTGTGGGAAACTGGGCACCGTTCCCTCTAAATTTTTTTGATGACATTTTTATAGCCTTGGATGGTGTCTTCACATGTATGTGCTGATCCACACTCTGCTGAAGAACCAAGATTCTGAAAGTCTCTGGGATTTTTTTCCTGTGAAGCTCTCTACTCTCTGGTACTCTGACCTATGACTTTCCTGTCTCCTTAACTGAGAGAGTTCTCTATGCTCTGTCTCATTTCCCTTTCATTGTATTGTGATCTGTAACCTTCTCAAAACAGTTAGCTGTCAGGGTCATTATCCTTTATTGTCTGATTCCCAATTGCCTTGAAAACTGTTGTTTCATATATTTGGTTTCTCTTTTGTTGTTTCAGATGGAAGATTAAATCTGTTACTCCATATTTTTCAGAAGCAGCATTCTATGAATTAAAAAAAATGTCTAAAACTGCTTTCTAAACTTTTTTGGTTTTTATTCCTGCCTAAGTCCTAAACATAAGTGTTGCTCAGCCTTGTATCATTTTCATCCTATGCATTATCTCTAGTTGAATTCATCCTCTTTCTTTGACTCACTTAACATCTATGTACAGGTGACCTCTGAATCTCTAGCTATAGCCTGATTGTCTCAGAATTCCACACTCTTTATCCAGCTGACTGTGTGTTAAGCAGTTTCACTTAGATGTCTCAGGGAACCTCAAATTCATCAGGTCCCAAACTCACTATCATTATTTATATCAAACTTGCTCCTCCTTTTGTATGACCTTTTTCAGCAAGTGGTACCATTCTCCAATCAATTGTTTAAAGAAAAAAAATAAACAGGTAAATAAACCCTTTGGATTCATCCTGAAATCCTCCCTTTCCTTGTTCTCAGGCTAGCTAATCCATAAGACTTCTTTATTTCACTACACAAATGTCTCTAACATCTGTCCACTTTTCTCTAGCTCTACTTTCATCATTGTAATCCAAGTAAAAGATGATATGAATGGGAAACGTACTGTTGATTATGATTTTCTGACTGTGGTCTTAGCTTCAAATATCTGGGTGCTAGTCTGAAGAGAGTAATTTACAATCATAGCTTGACATGACCCCCAGGGCTTACTAAGAACAAGCAGAACTGGACCTAGACATGCTAAAAGTTTCCTGAGCCACACTATCCTTCCTAGGAGGGATACTGGCCCATTCAGTCCAATGTCACTGACAGTATATGATGATGGAGTTAGTAAATTTTTATAGTTTTCAAGCTATTAAAGCTTCTATTAATCTTAAAGTGCTGACTCCTGGGAATTCTAGAGGATATGAAGATGGCCAGTAGATGAACCACAGCCTCAGAGTTGTCCAGGATTCCAAGTCCTCTGGGGCTTCTGAGAGGGTGGATTACCCTTACCTGAAATTACCTCTGTTTCTTTGTTACATCTTCAAATTCTTCACATACAGCAGTTCTTGTTTTTTTGTGCTTCCCCTGTACCCCACTCTTGGTATTTATTGATAAGGGCATAGACTGTGTTATCAAAAACTCTCAGGCTTGAACTCAGGCCCCACAACCTAAATGACAATGAACAAGTTATTTACTGTTGTTATGTCTCAGATGCTTCATTTGTAATATGGGCATAATAGTAACTATACCTTGAAAACCCTGACAGAGAATACTATATATTATGTGACTCCAGGATATAGGTGAAATAGTACTGTGGAGTGGTTAATTTGGAAAATTGATCCAAGAAATTAAAAGCAGATCCA